>NC_091749.1:30165693-30453193 GCF_043380555.1 Nothobranchius furzeri
TTCAAACTGACAGGTTTTATTTGAGAGCAACAGCTCCACTGTCAGGTACTCGCAAAATCAGTTAGTCACGATAGATAAAATATAATTCATATATTTTTAAATAACTACTTTTAGAGCATTATTAGCTCATTTTGTTGTGGAGCTGAAAGCATAACTTACAATAATAATTTGCAGTAATTAGCATAACATCAACTAAAGTTTCGGTTTACCAGTTGTAAGGGTTTGCAAAATAAACATCATCTGGAGTTACATTGAGAGAAAAAAATATGGCTAGGCTGAGTTTCTCCCAATTCTGAACAGGAGTGATCTGTGTTGCAACCTTTAGATGTGCATTTAATAACTCTAACTGATGTATTTATTTACAAACTTTAGAGCTCTTAAAAGAAAAATACATGTCCCCATAGGGAGCCCAAGTCACACCCACCAACTTCCGGACCGTGGGTCCCCGGAAAAACAAAAAAATGAATGCAACTTTTGTACGTTCTTGCTGTGTTTGTCTTCAAATTCCATTTTTGGTTCTTTTTTTTAAACACAGATAAGGTTTTTCTTTACCTTGCTGACGTTTCGTTTGTGGCTGCAAACATCCTCAGAGCTGACGCTGATGGTGGCGTCACTTCCTACTCCGTTTTTCCGCGGGCAGCAGAGGACGTTGTCACCCTCTGCTGCCCGCTCTCCCCTCTCCGATGATGCAGTTCCATGCGCGATCCAATGTGTAGACTCCATCGTCTCTGTTCATGGTCCCACAACCACATCTCCTTATTTCTATAGCTTCCTTTATCCATCTGTTGTATTTCTGTTGTTCGATGTTTATGATCCTTGTGTTTATGTTTATTTATTTGGCAGACGCTTTCATCCAAAGCGACTTACAATTTATAACCTGTAGGGCATGTTGTGATCTGTGGGGGAAACCAGAGTACCCGGAGGAAACCCACGCATGCATGGGGAGAACACACAACTCCACATAGAAAGGCCGCAGCAGAGTTTTGAACCTGCGACCTTCGTGCTGCGAGGCAACAGTGCTAACCACTGCACCACCATGCAGCCCCATGGCCCTTGTGTTGTCACAGTCCATTATATGGTTTTCTATTGTGCAGTGATCTGTTACGGCTGATTTCTCTATTGTACTTTCTGCTTCTTCTTTTGCTGCTCTTGTGTGTCTTTGACCTGTTTCTTTCTAATACTCCTTTCTATGTTCTATTGTTCGTGTGTTGAGTTGGCGTCCGGTTTCTCCTATGTATGTTTTATTGCAGAGTTTGCATGGGATTTCGTAAATGACTCCACATTTATGTCCAGCTGGTATCTTGTCTTTTGGGTGTACTAGTCTGTTTCTAACTAGGGTTGTCACGGTAACCGGTGTAGTGGTAAACCGCGGTAAAAAAGTTGACAATAATAATAACCGTCTTGTTTTTTAAAAAACTATTATCTCGGTGGATTACCGTGGCTGCGGTGTAGGCGCGGCGACCCTTACCAGCCACCGTATCATCTGCTGAAGTTGCCGGCGGCACATACGCACTTTGTTGTTTACAACCAAAACTTTCTTGAAGCTAAAGCTGAAATAATGGCCAAAGGAGGAGACGGCAGCGCGCAGGACATTTCACATTTATTATCCCTCAAAGAAGACAAAGTGGGAAGTATGGGCATTTTTTGGATATTTGAAGAATGCCGAGGGACAGTTGATAGAAGACGGCTATCCTGTTTGCAGCAGGTGCAGAAAAAGTGTCTGTGAAAGGCAGCAACGCTTCAAATCTCATGACACATCTGCGTGATCGTCACCCACAACTCTACAGTCAACGCAAGGCAAGTTAACGTTAGCGTTTTAGCTAAAATGCGTGATCCGAGGATTTGGGTTGAGGGAGAATGCAACGAGTCGCTATATAAAGCAGCCGCAGAGCCGCTACCTGCATATAAACCGTGTCGCGGACACCCTCATGTTGAAATGACGCTATGCATTACGGGGCTCCCAGGGGCAGATAAGAGTTGGCCTCTCTCCGAGAATAATTATGAATTTAACAACGATTACTGCCTGATGACATTTTCCCAAATCTGCAAAGCTCACTGGAAGGACACAAACCGAGGACAATATTTTCCTGATATACGGTTTATTACTCAAGGGTAAAAAAGTATCTGATTAGAAGGCTACTTGAGTACTGAGTACCATCTGATCTAATATTCTTTAAATGATGACATCAAACAGACATAAAATAAGAAGTTATGGGCAAATATTGGCATTTTAAAGACTAAAGGGGAAAAATGTAAACAAATAAACAACATAATTACAAAAGAACAAATTTTAAGCAAAAATTAGACACAAACTGAGGACAATATTTTCCTGATATACAGGGATTATTTAGTTTCCTGAAAATGTAACACGTTTAAAAAAATACCGCGATAATACCAAAAAATGTGATAATTTTGGTCACAATAACCGTGAGGTTAAATTTTCACACCGTGACAACCCTATTTCTAACTGTTGTGAATGGTTTTGTTGGTTTGTTTATGTTGTGTTTTTTCATTGTTGGTCTTATTTTTTTCTGTTATGCCTTTGATGTACGGTAGGGTTATCACTGGTTTTGGTTCTTGTCTTCCTGGGTTTCTGGTTCTTTGCTTAGGTTGTTCTTTTCTTTCTGTTGTTGTTTTTGTCAACACTGCAAAAATAGCATAGAACTGGCAAAAGAACTAAAAATAGATTACAATAAAAGATAACGACACACTCATCTCACATGACGTCACATCCCTGTTCACAAAAACGCCAGCCCAAATAAGCATAGACATAGTAGTCAACAGGATCAGACAAGATAAAACTTTACACAAAAGAACAAACCTCACAACAGATGAAATAGCACAACTGATAGTACTGGTAGCTAACTCCACATACTTCACATATGATGACACAATATACAAACAACTGGAAGGCTTCGCCATGGGTAACCCGTTATCAGCCACCCTGTGCGAGTTTTTAATGGAAGACCTAGAAAAAAAAGCCATAGCCACTGCCCCTCCAAACTGTAAAATAAAATTATGGAAACACTACGTAATGACATACTGGAAATCATACCAAAAGGACAAACAGAAACACTAACACAACACTTGAATAACATTGACGACACAGACAACATAAAGTTCACATGAGTCAGAAACAGAAGGCAGTATAGCATTTATGGACATGAAAATAACCAGACAGAATGACGGGACCCTCAACATAAACACATATAGGAAACCAACACACACAGACCAATATCTATTACGGACATCAGAACACCCTACCTTACACAAAATGTCAGTAATCAGAACATTATATCACCGAGCAAACATGATAACATAAGAAAGAGACCATAAACAAGAGGACAAACACATAGACAATGCTTTAAAGACCTGCGGATACCTAAAATGGGCAATAAACAAAGGAAAACAACAAACAAAAACAGAAAGAAAAGAACAACCAAAGCAAAGAACCAGAAACCCAGGAAGACAAGAACCAAAACCAGTGATAACCCTACCATACATCAAAGACATAAAAATCAAGAGCAACAATGAAAAAACACAACATAAACACACCAACAAAACCATACACAACAGTTAGAAACAGACTAGTACACCCAAAAGACAAGATACCAGCTGGACTTAAGTGTGGAGTCATTTACGATATCCCATGCAAACTCTGCAATAAAACATACATAGGACAAACCGGATGCCAACTCAACACACGAACAGTAGAACATAGAAAGGTGTGTGAGAAAGAAACAAGTCGAAAACACACAAGAGCAGCAAAAGAAGAAGCAGAAAGTACAATGAAGAAGTCAGCCATAGCAGATCACTGCACAAGAAAAAACCATATAATGGACTGGGACAACACAAGGATTGTAAACAGCGAACAATAGAAATACAAAAGATGGATAAAGGAAGCTATAGAGATAAGGAGACGTGGATGTGGGACCATGAACAGAGACGATGGAGTTTACTTATTGGATCGCGCATGGGACTCCATCGTCGGAGAGGGGAGAGCGGGCAGCAGAGGGCGACAACGTCCTCTGCTGCCCGCGGATAAACTGAGTAGGAAGTGACCCCACCATCAGCGTCAGCTCTGAGTATGTTTGCAGCCACAAACGAAACCATCAGCAAGGTAAAGAAAAACCTTATGTGTTTAAAAAAGAACCAAAAATGGAAAATGAATGCAAGTCAATGGTGCTAAAAATGCTATTTTCTAATTCCGCTCGTTTTGTACCATGGATTTCACATATGATGTCCATAAATTTTAAACACTTTTTGATACCAAGAACACGCTTATTTCTGAACAGCGGGAAACACTATTTTAGGTTTTAAGTGAAAATAAGTCCAGGACTACAAATGCATTTTACGAAATCGAACCAGACACGGAGAAAACTGAGTGAAAAGGGCTGCAAGTTCATCAAACTTCCCACAGGAGGAAAGAACCACCATAAATCTGGTCATGTAGGAAGTAGCAGCTACATTGGGGGAGAGGAGATTATGTGGTGACGTCACATATGCGGCGTGCCGATTTCTGGTGTGTAGTCACGCTAATTACAAACTTTTACAAGCTGTACTACATGACTGGCATGGTTGAAAGACCCATCATTACTTTTCATTTTAATTGCAGTACAACATATGTGTGATCCAGGGCCTAATGCAAAGCGCATTAGAAAATAGCTTATTTTGCCCTGTTGGCTTGCATTCATTTTTTTGTTCTTCCGGGGACCCATGAGCTGACCGGAAAGGGAAGAGACTTAGGCTCCATATATAAGGTTCGGAGCTGGTAATGACTTCAGACATCCAAATATGAAGTGAAACACACACACACTTTAATTTTTCCATAATTTCTCACAAATTAGTTAAAAGAAAATTAGATAAGCCTTCAAGAAAAGGTCTACTTCTCCAAACTAATGTATCGGTTTTCTTCAATGATTTTATTACATTTTGCTAAGAGTGAGATCATATAAAGAAGATTGAGTAATTAAAAAAAAAATCTTCTTGAACATAGAAAAATCCTTCTGCCAATTAAAATCCTTCATAGATAAGAAAACTCCATTGTAAGGGTTAAAATTAAATCAGTCAGCTCTGAGAACAAATAACTGGAAAATTTTACTTTTGAATTGGGGAAAAGAGCTAAATACACTTGATGTTAAATTTACACAAGTATGCTTTTGGCTTTAACAAACAGCTAATTGCTACAAAAACAGTACAAAACCATTTAAAGTTTATGTAAAGATGCTGAAAGTAAGAAAATGTTAATAAGAGCCTTGATGTTAATCTGCATGTGGGCTGAGTCCTAAAGCTTGGTTAGTCAAAGAAAAATGATTAATGTTTCAGAAGTACCAGATTGGAATTATGAGAGCGACACCACAAAAGGGAAAAAAGGATGAATAAATCCATCATAACAGTTTGTGAGTGAAACATTGTCTATCAGTGCTCCAAAAAAGGAGAGGATTACAGAGAAGCTAAAAACCAGCTGGAAATAACAAAAATATGTAAGAGGAAGGAAGATATTAAAAAGCCGAAAGAAAATGCAAAAAACCAGAAAGCTGGACTGTTGTTCTGTGAGAGCGGGGGACAAAGCAGCAAAGACAGACTGAAGGAAACAGAGATCAGATGAGGGATGGAAGGGTCAAGGGTCACCTGTTGAGTTGTGACAATAATCTAAACCCAGGGCGTTTTTCCTCAGTCCATGGCTGCTGTTCCCTTCAAAGACAGAGGAAAACCGTGACAGACACACTTATCGAGTGAAAGCAGAGACCCCTGCTGAGAAAAGTGACATGTTTCAGTTGGAGTGAGCTGAAGGAGAATGTGGAAAGTAATCAAAGCCCGAACACCACAATTTCATGTATAAGGAAAATATAGAAAGAAAGGGAAATGGAAAACTGTAAGACAATAATACAGAACTGATTAACAGGACAGTATCTCAGGTTTATAAGCTCCATTCTGCAGTCAAAGTTTTATTCTCTCATTTTGAATCAAACAACAAATCTGGTCAAACACATCCAGCTCAAGTCTAGGAGGACAGAAAAACACTAGAAAAACCCAAAACAGAGCAATTGCAAAAAGTTTTTTTTTTAAACTGTTTATTGAAAATAAGATTGCTATTCTTGCTTAGAATTAAAATGGCAGAACTAGAAATGTTCTTCTGGTGTGAGTGCTGCTCAAAACGACCACGGACTAAAGTTCATATGTCAAAGAAATAAAAACAAAAACACTCATTTAAACCTACGACTGTTCTGGTTAGAATCTTCATTGTGTTAGTCTTAAAGGTCTTCTGTTAATGACAGAACTGAACCCAGAGAAGCTGCTGAGGAGTGGGAGCATACACATCTGCAGAATGGAGCCAAACAGGAGAAGAGACCAGCAGGTTGTAAATTAAACTGTTGAGAAACACTGTCAAGATCTTGTGCTGTAAGAGTAAAAACACAGCTTTTCTTTTAGTATTAACTTCAAAGAATAACACGGTGAGTGCATGTAATTATCACCAACAGGAATGAAAGAAAAAAGAGCTGGATCAACCTGCTGGAGCCGCTGGGAATTGAGATGAGCTCAGAGCACGATCATAAACTTTCTGCCCTACCATCCTGCTGCCTTAAGGGAAAACAGTACCCGCTTCAGTACACATCTACCACCAGGTTTGCTTCATCAGTGTAGAAAATGCATCTGAAGAGAAAACATCTCACCAAAAATAATGTTTGGGCTTAAACTTGCTGACTGACCCAATGCGTTCTCCAGCGTATGCTTTAGTACAACACGATGCAAGTTCAGCTACCCCTTTTGAATGGAAAACATTTGTTTGTATTTGTGACTAATAAATGTACATTGATTCAACAAAAACTTTAAAGGTTGAATATTGAACAATTTAATTAAAAGCATTTTTTTAAACACCTTGTCGGGGCATTAAGAGGTGTGCAGAATAAAAGGTACATCATTTCTTTAATAGCTATATTTTAATTAAAAAAATTATCAAATATTTATTTTGAGGGGCATGACACTGGGTTTATGCTTACATCTACCAGCCAATAGAGGACACTATTGCGGGATGCCAAACAGCCCGCTCTGCACAGCGAGGCTGACCCTGTGGAAAATGGCGGACTTGACGATTCAAGCAGCTGCTTCTGAGCTCAAAATATGTCGTTATCCTTCTCATAGAAACAAGTAATATAAAAATAAATAAGATGGGAACAATCACGTTAAATTTACCTATAATTCAGTTACTTGCTTTATATACCTCTCTTCACTAATATTTTCTTTTAAACACTACATTCGCACATAAGTGGCTGGGTTATGTTGCTGATTTTATCAATAGTTTCATTGTGAGTTTATTGAAAATGATCTAAATATGTGCTAGCTGGAGTTTCTAGAGTCTCCTGTCTGAAGAGAATGAAATTACTTAATAAGGTTGAACTTCATTCAAGTTAGCAAACTGTATTCCTGAAATCATCAAGTTTTATTAGCAAAGTCTAAAGTTAAAGGTGCATGATGAGAGACTGACATCCTGTGGTCAAATGTGGGTACTGCACTCCATGCATCAAGACAAACAAGTCCACTTTAAAGAACTCACCCTTTACAGATCAGTGCCAGAAGATATATTATGTGCAAAGAGGAGCTATATAGTTGTTAAGTAGTAAGTAGATACATGCATTTCAGTGTAACATAGAGTGGTTGATAAAAAAAAAAGTAGCTTGAGATATTATTTAGAGAAAACTTTTTTTATTTTTACCATCGACTGTGAGCATTGCTAGCTCAACGTTAGCCTCTACCCTTCTGTACATATTAAGAGTGAAACAAAATGAGTTTAACTTTATTTAGCTTATATTTTTTTGCCTTTTTCTTTTACATCTGGATCGCTCCTTTTACTGGTTTGTATTCTTTCCACAAGCTGCTGCTTTTTGCCAGACAATGTTGCGTTACAAATGCTAGACCAGTGTTTTGCTGCTGGAGACTTGGCAACATTGCAGCCAACATGATAGAGACAGACAGTTGAGTGTTGTTTTTTTTTTTTTTACCGTAAAAATCTTACTTAATTCATCTTTACCGTGGGTAATTATTGTTTTTAAGGTCAGTATTCAAATTTTAGGTGCAATATTGGATGCTGAAGGCAGGCATCATAAACAATAAACAACTAACTACTAAACTGTTTTACTTTAAATACTGTTCTGTTTTATTAAGGGTGTTATCAAACAAACAAATAATTTAATGTTTAAATTAATTAAATGAATGTTTCTCAGAAAAGGTTGATAATAAGTGAAAATATAACGTAAGAAAATTATAGGTAAAATAAATGTACCTAAAACTGAGCTTAATATTTTCAAAAACCCTTAGTAAGTACAGAGCAGCTACTTAAAAAACAAAACTAAATAAAAATGTGAAGTTGTTTAACACTAAAAATTTGTTTGGTTAACCAGAGGCCTGAATAATCCTCTCTGGTAACTGTTCTGCTGGTATTTCTTTATGCATTGTGTTACTTTGTGCGTAGTTTAAGAACAAAGCAAGCAAACTTCAGTAGCCCAGTGTGTATCACGTTACCTGTCCAAACGATGCGCATCACTTTAGGTTGTACGTCTATATTATATTTAGATACATGACGCAGGCTTTGGAATGCAGAGTAATGGTGGCACTCCCATCCAGAAAACAAATCTGGCTAATTCACACAATGACTTGCAGATTTTTTAGATTTTTATAGTCGTGAGTTTAAAACAGGGATTGGTTACGTGAAGGCTAATGTTATTTAAGCTTTCTGTTTGCACATGTTTCCGTTTTAGAAGGTGCAACAAGGAGTGCCCACGTTTCAGGAGTGTGGCAAGAAGCTTGTTGGTTTTACTATAAAGGAAAAAAAAATGAAGGATGAAAACCCTCAAGAATCAGAACAGAGTACCTCCCAAAGAGGCAGTGGTGGAAATGTTTCAGCTCTGTTCTCTGGAAAGCCTCTCTAATCTGCATTCTCCAGGGAGCATGGGCTGAGAGTTCATCCCAAGAGAAGTTGGTACATGAACAGCAGGCCAAAGATGGGTGAAAGGATGAGAGGGAGGGCGTGGGACTGCACTAAGGCTCTGACCCTCAAACAGATGGTCTCTGAGGGAACGAAGGATTGGACTCAGGTCTGATGTCTCCAGACTCTAGCTAGGAGTTGAAAACTCCAGCCCAGTTCACAGAGAGTTGGGAAATCATGAAAAAAAAAAAATATATATATATATATCCATGGGGAGAAGAAAGTCTGTTGGCTAGAATATGGTCATGGAGTGGTTAAAGGATATGTGAACAGTTCGGTTCCCCTGCATGTCTGATGTTAGGTCTGCTTTGCTCTCTCAGCACTGCTGTTAAGTTTCATCTTACAGAGGCAAGAAAAGCCTGACAACAGTTGTTTAAAAAAAAAAGAAAATACATAAATGGCCCACACTTGTATGGTGCCACTCAGAATAAGGACTCCAAAGAGCTTTACACCACAGTGTATCATTCATCCATTCACACACATTCACACACTGATGTTGATGAGCTACAATGTAGCCACAGCGTCTGGGGTGCACTGACAGAGGCGAGGTTGCCGAGCACAGGCGCCACCGTTCCCTCCGACCACCACCAGCAAGCAAGGTGGGTTAAGTGTCTTGCCCAAGGACACAACAGCAGAATTCTCTGTCCGAGCCGGGATCGAACCTGCAACCTTCCGATTACTGGACAACCCGCTCAACCTGTTGAGCTGCTGCCCCATAAATGTAGTACAGGCAAACACATTTATGTAAAAAATAAATCAGCTTTCCAAATATTGTGGTGTATTGCAATTAATTCTAGGCATATGAATCTTAGAGCAACTCACGATTGGATTCGATTCCGATTGTTGGGGTGCCGATTCGATTCAGAATCGATTCTCGATTCTCAATTTAAATCGATTCACAATCAGTATTAACAAAGAGTGTCAGCTCCAGGATTGACTACTTTGTTGTACAAGTTAGTTAAAGCTATGGGACATTTTTATTTGACTTTAAACTAGTCATGCTCCAAAAATGCTAATTTACAATGTAAAATAAAGTGATTCTAAAACTGTAAACAGAAACAATCTTTTGACCAAAATTCAACATTTTTGCGTACCTTGTAAAATATAACAAATCTGTAGTTCCTTAACAGTAGCTTTGAAAGTAATACGGCCAAATACTTTTCAAGTATGTGTAGAAACAAGTTACATGAGTAATCCTGAGTGCTCATTTATCAACTTAGAAAATAAATATGAGAATATCTAAAATTTCTGAGTATGGAAAAAAATTACATTGAAGAGCCCTCTTATTAGCAGATTGAAACATAAATCATCACAATTTATGGGACCAACAAAAGTAAACGGAGTACTGACTCTCCTAATAAAGATCAAAAAAGTGCATCTCACACCTGTAACATGCCAAATATTTCAGTTCTTGGAATCGATTCTGAATGAGAATAAGCATAATCCTAAATTTCTTTTCAGTACAGTTGCTAAACTTACACAGAATCATAGCTCTGAGCCATCTATTCCCTTAGCCCTCAGCAGCAATGACTTCATGGGATTTTTTTACAAGTAAAATTAATTCTATTAGAAACAAAATCAGCATCCTCCCTAATGCGATTTCTTCTTCCTCAGTAAGTGAGGCAGCATCAGAGGTGACTGTAGAACCTCATCTGTGCTTGAACCGTTTTGATCCAGTTGAGCTTTCAGAGTTATCAAAAATATTAGCTTCATCTAAACCTTCAACTTGCATTTTGGATCCAATCCCAACCAAATTATTTAAAGAAGCATTTCCTTTGGTTACTGCCCCCATTCTAGATATAATCAATCTATCCTTAGTAAATGGGTATGTACCACAAGATTTCAAGGTTGCTGTAATCAAACACTTAAGAAGCCTTCTCTGGATCCAGATGACCCAATGAATTATAGACCAATATCTAACCATCCATTTTTATCCAAAGTCCTGGAGAAAATAGTGGCCATCCAAGTATGTCAGCATTTAAACACTAATGCTCTGTTTGAGGAATTTCAGTCTGGTTTTAGAGAGTATCACTGCACTGAAACTGCATTAGTGAGAGTTACAAATGATATTCTCATGGCCTCAGATAAGAATCTTGTGTCTGTTCTAGTCTTGTTAGATCTCAGTGCTGCCTTTGACACAGTTGATCACAATGTTCTTTTAGAAAGACTTGAACATGTTGTAGGGATCAAAGGAACAGCGTTAGGCTGGTTTAAATCCTACCTGTCTGACATATTTCATTTTGTAAATGTACATGACAAATCTTCTTCATACTCCAGGGTTACTTGCGGAGTACCACAGGTTTGGTGCTTGGACCAATTCTTTTTACTACATATATGCTCCCAATTGGTAAAATCATTAGACAGCATGGGATAAACTTCCACTGTTATGCTGACGATACTCAGTTATACTTATACATTAACCCTGATGAACCTAATCGGTTGGGTAGATTACAGGCTCATCTTGAGGACATGAAAAATTGGATGACTTTAAACTTTTTGCTTTTAAATCAAGACAGACGAAAGTTCTCATCTTTGGACCAGAAATCCAGAAAAGGAAATTGCTTAGCCAATCGCCTGACCTTAATGGCATTACATTAATCTCCGAGAACAAAGTAAGGAACCTTGGTGTTATCTTTGACCAGGACATGTCATTCAAATCCCAGGTTAAACAGGTTTGTAGGATTTCCTTTTTCCACCTTCGTAATATTGCTAAGATTAGAAGCATCCTTTCCAGGAGTGATGCTGAAAAACTAGTTCATGCATTTATTACATCAAGACTGGATTACTGTAATTCATTGCTCTCAGGAAGTCCACAGAATGTAGTTAAAAGTCTTCAGCTTGTCCAAAATGCTGCAGCTAGAGTTCTGATGAGAATTAAAAAGAGAGATCATATCTCTCCTGTCTTAGTTTACCTACATTGGCTATCTGTTAAATTCAGAATAGATTTTAAGATCCTTCTTCTCACATATAAAGCTCTTAATAATCAAGCTCCATCATACATCAGTGATCTGATTGTTCCATATGTTCCTAACTGAGCACTTTGCTCTCAGACTGCAGGTTTACTGGTGGTTCCCAGAATATCTAAAATTAGGATGGGAGGCCGATCTTTTAGTTATCAGGCTCCTCTCCTGTGGAACCAGCTCCCAGCCTTAGTCCGTGAGGCAGACACCTTGTCTACTTTTAAGAATAGGCTTAAAACATTTTTATTTAATAGGGCCTATGGTTAAAATCTGATGTTAGCCTACATCTGGACAAGTGGGGGAGTAGAGGGGGGTGGAGTGTACAGTCAGTAAAGACGGCTCTCCCTTGCCCTGCCTCCAACGTGCCTCTATCTAAATAGGACAGATTATCCAGAGTTATCTCTGTAGTTATGCTGCTATAGGCTTAGACTGCTGGAGGATACACTGACCACTTTTCACACTCGACTACTTTCTTCTACAATTTGCTCTTTAACTGTATTATTTTCTGCAATTTCAGCTGTTAACTTTATTTTCTCTCCAAGTGTTTTTCTCCCCAGAAGAAGCTACAACGATGTTCTGCTGAGCTGTGGTGGCCTCATGGTGGTGGTGGTGGTGGGGGGGGGGGGGGGGCATCGGCTAGCACACTGCTGCTAACCACTTAAACATTCTCCCTCTCCTGATAACTTTTTGCTTTCCTTGACGTTGGATGTGCTACTACTAGTTTATCTGTTTAATTACAGATCCACTAGGATAAATACAATAAATTTTATCTCTCACCAAATAGAATATTTACTAAGAAATCACAATATAACTATAGACACATTACTTTGTCGTGTGTATGTGCGTGTGTGTGTGTGTGTGTGTGTCTGCTCGGTCTTCTCGATCCCCAGTGAGTCGTGGAGGATGGCTGCTTATACTGAGCCAGGATTCTCTGGAGGTTTCTTCCTGTTAAAAGGGAGTTTTCCTCTCCACTGTCGCTTTGTGCTTGCTTAGTATGAGGATTGCATCAAGTCACTGACATTAGTCAGTGACTTGATGCAATTTGCTGGGTTCTTTATATAGGAAACATTATTTCTGATTGGCTTATTGAACTGACCTGAATTGGAATGTTTATTATGTGAAGTGCCTTAAGACGACTCTTGTCGTGATTTGGCGCTACATAAATAAAATTGAATTGAATCTTTATAAATAAGAGTCCCGATTCAGACTTGAATATTTTTTCAGCACGTCTAGTTAATTCATGATTTGACAAGAGGGATGTGAGGTGGGGTTGCTATACATATCTGACTGCCTTAAGATAGTACCCAGTCTCTTAGGAAAACAACAGGATTCCTAAGGAAACAAAAAACTTCCAGTTTAGAGTATTTTATCTGTGTATGCTTTGTCACACAGGACCAGTGTGGGAACATATTCTCTACTCAATTACATTTAGATGTATTTGTAAAAACTGACTGGAATGGCCCTGTTGACTCAGATGAAAACAAGCCTGATTATTTATGAAGTGTCACAAACTTTTGGGTGTTGTTCAGAAACAAAGCGCATTTTCTTGGTTTCCTTGTGCTCCTGCGTGCAGATGTTTGCTGCGATGAAACAGTTACTGTGCTCTGTGGATCTTTTCCACAACTGAGGAAAAGTAATGAAGTGCAGATGTAGCTGGTGTTGTAAACACTTACTGCCCTACTCTCCCATGAGATCAACAAGCAGGGAATCTGCTACACAGTGCAGCAGCTCACATGTCTAAAACCCTACATGGATGATGACTATAAGGAGAATGTTTTCTTTTAATAATCTATTTTGAGTATGTTATAGGCACACTTCTAGATGAGTGTGTAACAAAAGAGAATTTTTTTCAACTTGACTTCCAAACTAAAGATCCAAGAAAAAGAGCCTCCCAGACTTGGCAGGACTTCTGCCCTGACAGATTTCCCACTTCCTGTCTGACACTCTAAGTTGTGTCTTTATTCTAAGCTACAAAATCTGTTGGCTGCCTGAAAGTAAAAACACAGTACAAATGACCCGAATGTACAGGTAATTTGGTATGCTTAAATGCACTAGTTGTTGGTAAGGAGCCGTTTGGTGACTTTAGATTGGTGCAAAACACAGCAGTCTTTCAGAATCCAAATAAAAAAGACAGAGTGCATTAGCCTGTCCTAAAAGCACCCTTTCAGGTCACATTTAAATGTATGGCGTTTAAAGCGTGCCACAACCCGTGCACGCGCATTGGGTCCACAGCGCGCGTGTGAACGGGACTCACGAGCGAAAATATACATGGCAGCGCGCGCGTGAACGGGACTCGTGAGCGAAAATATACATGGCGAGAGGTCATTTGTGCACTGAGAGGGAGCAAACTGTGTCTGTGAGCGCACAAGGATGTGCACAAGTGACAAACCTGCGTGCGCGCATTGTCAACGAGCACACGGCAGAGGAAGACGTGCCCGCGCGGCAGCCTCTGTGCGCGCTCGGTTTCTGACTCCTGCTCGCTCGGCTGTAAGGGCTTTTGGCACTCTGGAGGCGTGGCCTGTGGCAGATCTTCTCTGTCCTCTGATTGGTTAGTTCACCCCGCACTTTACCCTCTATCTATATAAAAAAGTCTGATATTCAGTAGTTGCTGGCATAGCTCAGCTGGGAGAGCGGGCGACTCTCACTCTGGAGGATCCAGGTTCGAATCCGGCCAAGTAACATAGAGTTGATGTCATATTATTCTTTCCTAATTCCTGTGATATTATTTTAAAGTTGTGACCGTTCAACTGTCATTAAATGTCCGAATGTTTGCTGGGCAGTGTTTTAAAAAGTGCACATAAGCTAGATGGTTTTAACCAGGTAAAAATAGACTTGTGGGTGTAGGTATGTTCAAGTTTAAAAAGTTCTTGCCTCATTAATGTATTGTTTATTTTTTTCAGCATTTAATTGACAAATTATCCTTTCAAATAATTAATTGATGAGTTACATAATTGTCCATTTAGAATTGTTGAATGGGCTGAGTCAAGTTTGGTGCACTTTATATATTTCAAAACATGTTTTTTTTAATTATGCATATAAATAATTTTAATGTTAATTTATTGAAATATTTATATTTCTTCATTACCTCACCCTTGTTTTGACAAAAACAAGACCTTGCTGGATAATATCACGGAGAAACTATTTGTTCACAGTACTTGGCTCAGTGAGGATCTGTATACCAAAGGAGGAGATGCTCAGAAATCTGTCTGCAGATTGTTACAACCCAGACTGGAATTGGTGGGCTGTAATAAGAAAGGAGACCAAACAGAGGAGTGGGGGGTTCAACAACTGATTTATTTAACCAAAGTCTGCCACTCCACAGGAACTGCCCCCGATGAACACGCAATGTTGCAGAGACGTGTCAACCATGACAGCCCTACAACATCCATAGCTTTGAGATACCCAGGACGAATCTCATCCGCCCCCGGGGCTCCGCCGCAGTGTAGTTGTTTGACTACCTCAGCAAATTCTGCCCCCAAGATTGGACAGTCCATCCCCAGGTCTCCCGGCTCCGGTTCCTCCTTGGAATGCACGTAGGTGGGATTGAGGAGCTCCTCAAAGTATTCCTTCCACCGTCCGACTATAGCCTCAGTTGACATCAGCAGTTCCCCATCCCCACTGTAAACAGTGTGAGAGAGTTGCTGCCTTCCTCTCCCGAGGCGCCGGACAGTTTGCCAGAACCTCTTTGGAGCCGATCAATAGTCTTTCTCCAGGGCCTCACCAAACTCCTCCCACGCCCGAGATTTTGCCTTGGCAACTGCCACTGCTGCAGCCCGCTTGGCTATCCGGTACCTGTCTGCTGCCTCCGGAGACCCACAGACCAGCCATGCCCTGTAGGCCTCCTTCTTCAGCCTTACGGCTCCCCGAACCTCTGGTGTCCACCAGCGGGTACGGGGCTTGCCACCACGACTGGCACTGGCCACCTTGCGACCACAGCTAGCAACAGCCGCCTCAACAATCGCAGAGTGGAACAAGGCCCACTCGCAGTCAATGTCCCCCACTGCTCTCAGGATGCAGTCAAAGGTCTGCCAGAGGTGGGAGTTGAAGACCGTCTTAACAGGTTCTTCTGCCAGGCGTTCCCAGCAGACCCTCACTATGCGTTTGGGTCTGCCAGGTCTACGCGGCATCTTCCCCTGCCATCTGATCCAACTCACCACCAGGTGGTGATCAGTTGACAGCTCCGCTCCTCTGTTCACTCGGGTGTCCAAAACATATGGCTGCAGGTCAGATGATATGACTACAAAGTCTATCATTGACCTGCGACCTAGGCTGCCCTGGTACCAAGTGTACTGATGGGCATCCTTATGTTCGAACATGGTGTTTGTTATGGCCAAACTGGCTTGCACAGAAGTCCAATAACGAAACACCACTCAAGTTCAGATCAGGCGGGCCATTCTTCCCAATCACACCCCTCCAGGTCAAGCTGTCATTGCCCACGTGAGCATTGGACAGCAGGACAATGGAGTCCCCTGATGGAGTACTATCTAGCACTCGTCCCAGGGACTTCAAAAAGGGTGGGTACTCTGAACTGATATTTGGCCCATAAGCACAAACAACAGTCAGGGCCCGTTCCCCGACCCGAAGGCACAGGGAAGCTACCCTCTCGTCCCTCGGGGTAAACCCCAACACGCAGGCAGAGAGTCTTGGGGCTAACAAAAAGCCAACCCCAGCCCTCCACCTCTCACCGAGAGCAACTCCAGCAAAGGAGAGTGTCCAACCCCTCTCAAGGACTTGGGTTCCAGAGCCAATGCTATGTGTCGAGGTGAGTCCGACTATATGTATATGACTGATTTGAAAGTCAAGATTGGGGAAATGAAACTTTAAGATGAAACTTGAAATGTGAGGACATCTTTAAAAATCCAGTCAACCAACAAAACAAAAACCCTGTTCAGCAAGTTTCAAGTCATTCATCCATCCATCCACCCATTTTCATCCACATATCCGGAGTCGGGTTGTGGGAGCAGTAGCCTAAGTTGAGAGGCCCAGACTTCCCTCTCCCCAGCCACTTGGGCCAGCTCCTCTGGGGAAATCTCAAGGCGTTCCCTGGCCAAGTGAGAGACATAGTCCCTCCACCGTGTCCTGGGTCTACCTTTAGGTCTCCTCCCAGTTGGACATGCCCGGAAAACCTCACCAGGGAGGCATCCAGGAGGCATCCTGACCAGATGCCAAAGCCACCTCAACTGGCTCCTCTCGATGTGGAGGAGCAGCGGGTCTACTCTGAGCCTCTCCCTGATGACCGAGCCTCTCACCCTATCACTAAGGGAGAGCCCAGCCACTCTGCAGAGAAAACTCATTTCGGCTGCTTGTATCCGCGATTTCATTCTTTCAGTCACTACCCAAAGCTCATGACCATAGGTGAGGGTAGGAACGTAGATCGACCAGTAAATTGAGAGGTTCTTCTTCTGACTCAGCTCTCTCCACCACGACGGACTGGTACAACGCCCGCATCACTACAGATACAGCACCATTCCACCTATCAATTTCACGCTCCAGTTTTCCCTCACTCGTGAACAAGACAGCGAGATACTTAAACCCCTCCACTTGGGGCAGGACCAAGCTTCCATAATACTGGTACTAAATTGAAGCCAACACTGAAGTGAAAATAATTGCAGTTCCACCCTCATCCGCTGGGGGCTGGTGTCAGAAGCGAGCAAATCCTCATTGACTCCCATGTTAAAAATACCAATTTCACAGCAGAAATAAACATGTTTACAGCCCGGGCCCGGATGTAGGCATGGGCAAGTGCAATAGTGACTGCCCCCCCCAAATGCGATGACATCTAGAAATCCCAAATTTCAAAAGATTTGATGAAAAGGGTCAGAGTTCTCTCTCTCTCTCTCTCTCTCTCTCTCTCTCTCTCTCTCTCTCTCTCTCTCTCTCTCTCTCTCTCTCTCTCTCTCTCTCTCTCTCTCTCTCTCTCTCTCTCTCTCTCTCTCTCTCTCTCTCTCTCTCTCTCTCTCTCTCTCTCTCTCTCTCTCTCTCTCTCTCTCTCTCTCTCTCTCTCTCTCTCTCTCTCTCTCTCTCTCTCTCTCTCTCTCTCTCTCTCTCTCTCTCTCTCTCTCTCTCTCTCTCTCTCTCTCTCTCTCTCTCTCTCTCTCTCTCTCTCTCTCTCTCTCTCTCTCTCTCTCTCTCTCTCTCTCTCTCTCTCTCTCTCTCTCTCTCTCTCTCTCTCTCTCTCTCTCTCTCTCTCTCTCTAAGCCCCACTCAAAGGGAGTTTGCAGTGTATTAGTGAGTCATATATTGTACAATCACAGTCATAAAGTTTTCAACCAGTAGTTTGATTTCAGTATGTATTTTTCCAGTATCACAAAAAATGTAATTTTATATGGTTAAAACCATCTAGCTTATGTGCACTTTTTAAAACACTGCCCAGCAAACATTCTGACGTTTAATGACAGTTGAACGGTCACAACTGTAAAATACCTGAAATTAAGAAAAGTAAACATGACATCTACTGCATTTTCCTTGCCCGGACTCGAACCTGGATCCTCCGGGGCGAGAGTCACCCGCTCTCCCAGCTGAGCTATGCCAGCAACTTCTGAATATCAGACTTTTTTATATAGATAGAGGGTAAAGTGCGGGGTGAACTAACCAATCAGAGGACAGAGAAGATCTGCCACAGGCCACGCCTCCAGAGTGCCAAAAGCCCTTACAGCCGAGCGAGCAGGAGTCAGAAACCGAGCGCGCACAGAGGCTGCCAAGCGCGCACAGAGGCTGCCGCGCGGGCACGTCTTCCTCTGCCGTGTGCTCGTTGACAACGCGCGCACGCAGGTTTGTCACTTGTGCACATCCTTGTGCGCTCACAGACACAGTTTGCTCCCTCTCAGTGCACAAATGACCTCTCGCCATGTATATTTTCGCTCGCGAGTCCCGTTCACGCGCGCGCTGCCATGTATATTTTCGCTCGCGAGTCCCGTTCACACGCGCGCTGTGGACCCAATGCGCGTGCACGGGTTGTGGCACGCTTTAAACGCGATATAAATGCCAACATTTTTAAACCGTGAGCTCGCATCACTAAATAAACTAGGCTCCGCAAAAATATATGCAAATAATCTGTGACTAAAACAGACAGTTAGCGCTTTTTCCGGGTACACTACCTGCGTTTAAACACAAAGATTGTTTTCAAACTGTTTTTCTACTTTATAAAATTCCCACATGTTGGTCGAGACGGAGACAGTTTAGACAAATACCACAGCAATAACACAAATCTCTTATTTTACTGGAGTTGTGAGCCAAAACCTACAGCTGAGGGGAAGTTTATCCATGTTGCACACTGTGACAACAATCTGCTGCAGGTTGGAGCAGGAGGCTAAATATGGCCTGCAGAGACATGACAGGGTTGATGCCAATCACAGAGCGGCATGGTTGAGCGAAGAAGAAAACACAGAAAAGTGACAGTTTATTCAAAGATGTTTACATAAAACTGTCACATCTGTCTTTAGGAACATGGATGCTTTATGCTGTGCTGTCATGCCCTCTACTCGTTTGAGTTAAACAAATTACAGTTTCACAGGGCTGCAGCTATATATCTGAAACTTGACTGAATATACAGTAACCCAGTATCAAACCATCAGGCTAATACCAAACATCTATTCTACTGATTACCTTAAACTATCCATTAGTGGAGATATAAAGATTCTCAATTTAACCTGATTTAATTCATATTAATTAGCCTGGATGACTAAAATTACCAATCAACAACTTAAAGAGAGCAGAAATGAAGAAGAAAATATCATTTCTATAGCGCCTCTCAAGATAAAAATCATGGGGCGAGTCACAAAAACAAAAAAAATGTTAAAATATAAAAAAGCATTTAGAAAATGTTTAAAAATATATTTAAAATGAGCAAAAATAGGCAATTGGGATTTAAAAGAAAAAATGTTGAGAAAGAGAGAGAGTGAATAGGAAAGAGGGAAATCAGTGGATCCTGAGGAAGGTTGAATAGGTGGGGAGAGCAGAATAAAGAGAGAGTGGTGAAGAAGGTCATGCAAAAGCCAGCTTGAACAAGTGAGTCTTCAGCTGCTTTTTAAAGGAGACCACCGAGTCCACTGATCTCAGGCTCAGGGGGAGAGAGTTCCAGAGTCTGGGGGCCACAGCAGCAAATGATCTGTCACCTTTGGTCTTTAGCCTGGTGCTGCACAACCAGTAGGCTTTGATCACTGGACCTCAGGGACCTGCTGGGGGTGTAGGGACTAAGAAGATCACCAATGTAAGATGGTGCTTGTCCATGTAAGGCCCTATAGACCAGAACCAGGATCTTGAAATGAACCCTGAAGTTGACTGGCAGCCAGTGAAGCTGCAGGAGAAGCGGGGTGATGTGGGTGTGTTTGGAGGACTTGGTCAGAAGCTGAGCACAGGCATTCTGAACCACCTGTAGACGGTTCAGAGAGGTTCTGCTCAGACACGTGAAAAGAGAGTTACAGTAGTCTAAGCGTGAGAAGATGAAGGTGTGGAGAACAGTCTCAAGTTCAGAGCGGGACAGAATGGGACTCAGCTTAGCAATGTTCCTGAGATGGAAGAAGGAAGAGCGAACAAGAGAACTGACATGAGAATCCAGGGTGAGAGCTGGGTCAAAGGTCACGCCAAGATTCTTGACAGAAGGTTTGGTGTGGGAAGTTGGGATCTCTGACCCAGTGGTGCTAGGTTGGCCTTGAGACATTTGATCACATGAGAGTAGAACTTAATTCAAATTTGAGAAAGAAAAGATGCCTCCACTGGCTGATTATGAATACTACAGAATTAATGTAAAATTCATGTTTCTGTGAACAGAGGGTGAGAAGATTTTGTTTTGTTGTTTTTTATCTCCTTTACTCTTAATCGCCACCACTTTAAGTATAGCGGCATTTTATACATTTTTTTGTTCCTGTTGAAACTCGGATATTACAAATGTATCATTCAAAGTACTTCATGAGTCCAGTAGGTATTTGAACAGCTATACTTCCTGTTTATTAAACCCACATTACATATTAGTTTATTGGTGGTCAGGTGATTAAAAAAAAAAAACAAAGCCTATTCTTCTTACACATTTGTTCCATCATCTTTTTATAACTGTAGAGTAATTTTCTCATGTAATAAAAAAAACTTGTAAAAATATAACACATGTCACATTTTTGATAACTACTGGGTAGGACCCGGGGTCGTAACCTCAAAGTTCATAATTCAAATGCCCATTAGGAGGGTTTGTGCATTTATTTCTCCATGAGAATAAATCTTCTGACAGTTATTTTACTGCTTTAATGATTTTTCTGAGTTTAAGGATTTTGTTTTGATGCACCTGTCTTTCTTTGCCATTATTGAGTACAGAACTTCAGTTAACCACACTAATTTGAAATGTGTTTAATAAGAAGCTCCCAGCTGTTTGTGTCACGTGTCTCAGAGAAACCCACTCACTGACAGCACTGACGTCTGGTTGATCTACAAAGACATTTGTTAGTCAACCTGTTTCTGTGCTGTCAACAATGAGAGGGTGTGGACTTTATTCATTTATTCAGTACAAGGCGTTACAGGTGCGCTCAATGCTGAGCTTGGTCGGCGTTTTTGTCGGTGCTGTGCAAGAAGACAAGGCAGGGTGATTGGCAGCTGGCCAAGGCAGCATACTAAACACAAGAGTAGAGACAAAGCAGCAAGACGGAGTGAGGAGGAGCTTGGCTGAGCTGTTTTATCACAGGCCCATAATTCACTCCCTTGTAAACACTGAGGAAAAGCTGTCTACCAATACACGGCTGCTCTACGTGGGCACAATCAGAGCTGGAAAAGAAAAGAAGCTTCTGGCACACAAGGCCAGCGCAAACACAATCAATGTCCTCAAGTTTCAGAGAAGTGAGAGATTCTGCACTACAGAGCACCGACAAAATCCCCCAACAGTTAAAGGTCTGCCGTTGGGTATGACCTTTAAAGCAAAAGGCTATCTGTCAAACACTTTCAGTCAGAGGCAGCCGTCCAAGGGTTAACACAGCATTTTCACACATGAAACATTTGAGCAGAAACAACAAAGGCCAACAGCTCCACCCATCACCTGGCCCTTGCCTCCCATTCACATCTCAGATTTGTGTTTGATCAAGGGAGACTGGTGTTTGAATCAGGACAGAAAATACTGGTTACTCCAGAGGCATGGCACAGGAAACACACTGGCAGGAGGAGGAAACGGTTCCAGATACAAAATATCCTACTGAGAGGAAGAAAAAAGAACAACAAGCACTCTGTCAGAAACTCAGCAGAGGTGGCACTCACCTTCTCCAGCTGTTGTCCGGAGGTGGCGACAGATACACCGCCCCGTATGGAGAGCTCTCCATGTAGGTTTTTGTTAAAGAAAATATGTGCACAAACACGCACGCACGCACGCACACACACACACACGCACGCGCACGCACACACACACACACACACACACACACACACACACACACACACACACACACAGGAATTCAGAAAAATTACATTTATTTTTTCCTGTTTTTTTTTTTATTCAGTCTAGGATAAGCTCTGCCCCTGCATCATGTAGCCCAAACTTTACAAGTATTCTATGAAATCAGCTAATAGTCTCACTATAAGGGAAGAGAACAACAGACAAGCCTCCTATGTCAAAAAAATTTAAAAGTTAAAAAAGCCACAGATAATTAGTTGATTTACTGCTTAGCAAAGTTCCTGGCATCATGTATGCAAACAGAAAAACATCCAGAACATGTTTTGTCTTGCTGTGAGTTGCTAACACAAACTATGGAGCAGAGCTGGCTCATCTCAAAGAGGCTGATTAGGAGTGGTGCTAAAACAAATACAAACAGAGCCACAGAAGACCTTTCACTGTCCCAAAAGCATTGGTTAAGGCCTCTAATCAATTAGTATCAGTAGTGAGCTAGAATTACACAGGCAGTAGCCAATCATCATGTTGAATACAAAACATGCGATAAGCCCCTTATAACACACACAAACACCACTAAATTGGCAAAGACTGACAGCATTACTGACCTTTCTCCACACAGAAGACAATAAACAGCTTTAAGACCGCTCTGATTACCAATGAAGGTCCCCAAATGTGCATAACACACAAAGTAATCAGCAGAACTGTTTTTCAGCACTATATTGCAGCAGGAACCACGCAATAGCAACTCCAATAAAAAATAATCCCTCCAAAGCAACAAAACTGCATTAATCATTGCTGCCTTCACAAAAAATGAAAAAGGGAAAACAGCTGCCAGGTGCTGCTGCCAACATGGAGTGGTAAACTAAGGGGTGGGGGGTTCCTTTTCTGTTCTTGAGCATACGGGCGTGTGTTAACACGATGCTCAGGAGGAACAACTAGTGTACTTTTGAATGAAGTTCCTGTTAAACTGTGATAAAATAGGGCTGGGTTCGGACGTTCACATTGAATTGTTGCTAAAAACTGAAATTTCAAATTTTTTGGAATTCAAACCCGAAGCACTAAGGAAAATGGAAAGTCTCATTAGTTGCCATGCACTGGTGAAATTATTTCTCTGCATTTGACCCATCCCCTGGGGGAGCGGTGAGCTGCAGACACAGCCGCGTTCTGGAAATATTTGGTGGTTCAAACCCCCAATGGAACACCTTAAAGCAGAGTGTCAAGCGGGGAAGCATTGGGTCCCATTTTTAAAGTCTTTGGTGAGACCCATGGATTTGAAACCACTGTCTCATAGTATAAGGGCTGACACTCATGCAACTAGACCACTGAGCTGGTTAAAATGGGGAAACACTCAGGTTTGTTTTTGTTCACATCACCCTGAACTGCTGATTTCAACAGCAAATTACTTTAGTACAAAGGACAGAACATCAAATCTTAGTATTTGAAACAAATATTCAGAACTTGAATCTCAGAGCAGAAATGAGAACACTAGTCTGCTAACTGACCCATACACTTAATTCAGATTCAATCCATCCCTGCACCAAACCCAGAGAGCAGGAGGTCCGGACCACGTCATTTTAGATGGTGGTGGTAAGGGGGATGCTGTGGTTCGTTGGGTGTGTGACCAGACCCAAAAAGACCCAGAGACGTGGGTCATGCAGTGGGGGAGCTTCTGAAGTCTGAGCCTTCTCCTTAGTCTGGTTTGGTAACCAGAAGTAAAGATAAATGTGAAAACTTATAAAGGTGCAGCTCTCTAAGGTAACTGATGTGTCAGCCAGGTCAGTCAGCAAATATTCCTTGTACTATCTATACTGAGGAGTGACCCTTCAGCCAACAGAAACACCAACCAGCTGTTTTGTTTATTTTAAAAGCATTGATTTCATGTTGAAGTGACATGTGATTTTTCTTTAAATATTATATATTTTTTAGCTACTATAAACTGCCATTTGTCCTTTTTATAATAAAATGATTTGAACACAAAAGCTCATACAGTTTAACATGGACCTGTAAATTACACATAAATGCAACCTGTGCATTTGGAGCGTGCTGTGACTTTCCTGCTGTCGTCTATCAGCCAGGCATCAAGCACAACATTTGTGCACCATTGATTCTAAAGACTAATTCCACTCCTAAAGCCGGGCGTACACTGTGCGACTTTATCACTCGCAGCGTTCAGCTTCAGCTCATACTGTACGACTTCCTCGCAGGGCAGATCTCACGAGTCATGTGCTCACACTGCACGACCCAGTTCTCGCATGCGACCTGACTGCTCACACTGTACGTCTGGTAGCAACACGTCGGACCTAAAAATATGCTAAAAACAGCAGTTTTTACTCAACACGTTAGACTTTTTTGTCTTGTTTTTCCTGATGTTCTTCGGGAGTGCTGCAGGAGGACACACAGGGATTTATGGGGGTTGGATGAGGAAAACGAAATAAAGAAAGTAAATCTGTGTTTTGTGATCAGTGTAATTTGACATGAACACAACAAACACGCTTTCTTGACAATCTTTGTGAGTAAAAAAACGTGTAGAAACAAAAACGAACAGCGTGTGTTATTAGGGAAATAGCGAGCGAGCTGCGTTGATGCATGATTGCGCATGCACCGTGAGCGGTTCTGGTACATTTTGGGTCGCAGCTGCTCGCAGCGCCGCTTCAACAGTGCGATACCCTCACGAGGGACGAGCGAAATATTAAACACGCCAGAAGTCCGTGCGAGCTCACGATTGCTGATCGGCAGCTGGTCACGTGGTGTTAATCGCCTCTCGTAACCCCCTGTACACTACACGACGCTCGGCGCAAAACTCGCCCCGATGTCGTGGATTCTCGCACGACTGGAAAATCGGCTCAAAAAAGTGAAAAAGTCGCACCGTGTACGCCCGGCTTAAGGCATCAAAACCTCTAGCTGCCTGCAAGTGTGTCGTCACAACTGTAACCACAACATAAAGACACACAAAACTGAACAACGGCCATCACTGACCTTCTGTGTTGATGATGACAACACATGAATGTACAAATGCTTTAGCGATCCTCTTTGGTCAAAGATTCATGATTGGAAGGATATTTGCCGTCCGTGTTTGTCAATGGGTCGGCGATGAGGAGAGTTAATGCGGTTACGGTCCCTGTGGACCCTCTCCACGAGCCCATGGTGGCGGGTCCCTCTGACTGAGTCCAACCCTGAAGGGAAGCCACCCTGTGAGGAAACAGGTAGAGGTAGTTCACATCAGACACAACAGCAGTTTCCAAAAGAAAAGCACAGATTCTATAGGGAGTTGTGTCTCTTTGTCATATGTGTGGTCTTCTGGAATATCAACTTTAGAATAATGAAAAAGATCTGTTGTAAAATCTTAAAGTCTGATTTAGATCAAACACCAAGTCAAACCAGACAACATAAAAGCACTTCAGCTATCCTGATTCGCGTCAACAGAGAGTCGGCTGAGGTATTTACGTGTCGTGCTGCGGGTACGAGGGAGAAACAGCATTCTCTGTCAGCGTCTTTATCAAAGAAGCAGAGAAAGGACAGGAAAGAGGGCAGAGGAAACAGCTTCAAAAAGATATGCTCAGAAGCTCAGGAGTTAGAGCAGGTTGTCCAGATCAGAAGGTTGCAGGTTCGATGCCAGCTCAGACACAAGAATGCTGCTGTTGTGTCCTTGGGCAAGACACTTAACCTGCCTTGCCCGCTGGTGGTGGTCGGAGGGACCGGTGGCGCCAGTATTTAACAGGCCTCACCCATCAGCGTGCCCCAGGGTAGCTGTGGCTACAATATAACTCATTATCAGCAGCATGTGAATGGGTGTTGTGAAGCGCCTTGGGGGGCTGTTGAACCCTAAAGTCTAATTTATACTTCCCCGTCAGCTCTGTGAGGGAGAGACGCACACGCATTGACAGAGACATTTTGCTCTCAGACTTTTCCGTCAGACGGGGATTGTTGCAAAGCAAACAAGAGCATAGCGCTACACTGAGGTGAGGTATCCTGCCATCATTACAGTCACTTATCTGGTCTACAATAGTGCCTTTGCTATTGTGTTTACATTGTTTTAATGTATTTCAGAGACTTTATAACACAGAAAAATGTGTCCCTTGGTCCTCTCCACCTCGTCATTCGATCAGTACCTCTAAACTCACGTTTCTAGTCTTTTCTGTCCACAAATACAACGCTTGTTGCATGTCTTTGTACTCGTTCAGCCAAGTCAGCAAATATTCCTTGTTCAAATTTTCAGACTTTATCTGTGACGCATTCTTCATTCTGTTTCGTGTCTGCCACAAAATCTCTCTTTACTTTTTGAAGCGGTAAAAACTGTGCTGTTGATACATTTAGAGGAAGCAGCATCCTGACCAATCACAAGCTTGTGTTCTGTCTTGACGAATAGGTAAAAATTGGGGCATGTCTCCATCTTCCTCTGCGAGCACGTCTGAGAGCTCTTGCATTGACGCATAATAGCGTTGCATGTCTCTGTCCTGACACAGATGTACAAATAAGGCTTAAGAAGGTGCTATACAAATACAGACCAGTTTAGCATTTACTGGATGAAATCACTCCCAAAGACATCCTCTGATGATGGCATCTTCTGTGCCAAGGTTAGGCAGCTATGACAGAGCCAGTTTTCAAACCAGGCTGAAGTATTTCAACCACCTCAGGGCATCTGTATCGTTTACCTCGAACACTGTGTTGCTACAGTATTATGTTACAATTATAATATGTTTAATGTGTAAAGAAAGCAAAGAAAATTTTTATATCTGCTGAGACATGAAAAGTAATTCAGTTAACATGTCTAAAGCGTACATACAGTAACATGTAGCTTTCGAGAGTTAGGGTGAATCTACGTTCAGCAGTCTAAAATAGTGCCATTTCTTTTGGTTACAAGTTGTAAATAAATGAACTAAAATAATCTTCATTTATAAAACTTGCATGTTACGTAGAAATCAGATTTATATCTATAGAAAGAACTATCTGAATATTTTATGCTTTAACCCAAAGATCGCTTACTGATTACTATCTCCAAAACTACATCAACATATTTAATATAAAAGTCAAATATTCAAGGTTATCGTGCATAACTGTCCTAATCATCTTCCAACCTTACACCTAAAATCAAGCAACTCAGGGAAAGTTAAGGAATACGAGAGAGAGAGAGAGAGAGAGAGCGCGCGAGAGAGAGAGAGAGCGAGAGAGAGAGAGACAGAAACAGAGAGATGGAGAGAGAGAGAGAGAGAGAGAGAGACGGAGAGAGAGAGAGAGAGAGAGAGAGAGAGAGAGAGAGAGAGAGACAGAAACAGAGAGACGGAGAGAGAGAGAGAGCGAGAGACAGAGACAGACAGAAACAGAGAGACGGAGAGAGAGAGAGAGAGAGACAGAAACAGAGAGACGGAGAGAGAGAGAGAGCGAGAGACAGAGACAGACAGAAACAGAGAGACGGAGAGAGAGAGAGAGAGAGAGAGAGAGAGAGAGAGAGAGAGGGAGACAGAGAGAGAGAGAGAGAGAGAGACTAAATTAAACAATCACAGGATGAGTGTGAGTGAGTGTGTGTGTGTACTCATCTATATATCAAAGTGTGGTCCTCACTTTGGTCCAATGTTACAGAGCTCTACTTGTTAGTTTAAGAGGTATGGTGTGAATTAAGTTTTACTTAAGGTTAGGGTTAGGAATAGACTTGTTATGGTTAGAGTTAGGGATAGGCACAATCTAGTCATTAAAATGAATCAAAGTCAATGACTGTCCTTACAATGAATGCTAGACGTGAATGTGTGTGTGTGTGTGTATGTGTTAGTACTACATACTGAGGACCATTTTCACTATTATCCCTACAAAGTGAGGACATTTTTGTGGTCCACACTTTTCTAAAAGCTTACCAGTTGGTTTTAGAGGTATGGTGTGAACTGAGTTTTAGTTCAGGTTAGGGTTAGGAATAGATCAGCATTGATTATGATTAGAGTATAGGTTAGGCATAGTGGAGTCACTGAAATGAATGGAAGTCAGTGAAGGTCCACACAAGCATATATTTGTTTTTTTATTCTTTCCTTCCAGGCTTGTTACGGTTCGATAAGTTTTTACTCGTATTTCAACACAAAACATGAAGTATGGAAGCACCAGGGTATGGAGTATATAGAACGGCTAAATTTTCATCCCTGGATGGTTTAATTCTGTTTAAGATTGATAGGCCTTTGGAAATGTTTGTTTTAATGTATCTGACAAGGCGTTTCCACATCAAGTATTATCATTTATAATTCCCAGAAATTTATTCATTTACAGTTTCTATTGGTTTCAATATAAGTACGTGTGTGTGTGTGTGTGTGTGTGTGTGTGTGTGTGTGTGTGTGTGTGTGTGTGTGTGTGTGTGTGTGTGTGTGTGTGTGTGTGTGTGTGTGTGTGGGTTATTACACACAAATCTGTGTACTCTTATCTATTATAGGAAATCATTTCGATAGAATGTGTGTTTCCCCCTCTGGCTGCAGAATGAAGGTGCACGTTCTGCATGCCTGGTTCTGCATGAAGCCCACAGGAGTGTGCTACAGCCACAGAGAACATCCAGATCTCAGCGTGCAGAAACTCAAACATGCAGCCACTTCTCTCTCTCTGACTGAACATCATACAATGAAACAACTGAACAGAGCAGATATAGTCTTTAACTGTGTGTGTGTGTGTGTGGGGGGGGGGGGGGGGGTCAGATGATCTAGAAAGATCTGAAAGTAATTAGAGCAAGAAATCACTTTGCAATGCTGTAAAATTCTATTTCAAATGTAGTTTTATTCAACTTTTTTAATAAGTTTCTTTTTGATAGTAGTTGTTTATTTAGAAACGTAAACGTCACCTAGCATGGGTTTAGTCAGTGACCCATGCTAACCTTTAGCGATCTGGGCAGCAGATTTTCATATTTTTTCTCATCTAATAAAACCTTAACTAAATCTCTCTAAACTTAAACGTTAAGGAAGGATGTATTTTTAAACATATTTTAGAAGGGCATTCTAATGTAGAATAACTCATTTGCGAGCAGGATCCAACAGGTAAATATGCAGAAGGATGGATGATAAATTACTATTTAAAATGTGGCAAAAGTCAGGCTGAGTTATCACCCTACCTCTATTGAGAATGAAAAATATAAAAGCCAAAGACCAGGAGAAAAGCAAAGAGATGTATAGAGCTGGAAGATCAGAATAATACAGATAATGACTCATTAACATTTATAATTAAGAATAAAGGTAATAAAAGAGAGGCTGATAAATGAAAAACTGAATAATAATTCATTACTTTAGAGTGAACTTTGAACTTGTTTAGGGAACTTGCACGAGACGTACCTACACATCAGGATGAAGACAGCTAAATGTGTCCCTGCTGCAGTAATAAGCTTGTGTGTGCTGCTGCCTAATGACAGCTAAGCAGCAAGAATTCACACAAGTAAAACGTCTTCGTCGTCTTCGTCTTCCTCCGCTTATCCGGGTCCGGGTCGCGGGGGCAGCATCCCAATTAGGGAGCTCCAGGCCATCCTCTCCCCGGCCTTGTCCACCAGCTCCTCCGGCAGGACCCCAAGGCGTTCCCGGACCAGATTGGAGATGTAACCTCTCCAACGTGTCCTGGGTCGACCCGGGGGCCTTCTGCCGGCAGGACATGCCCGAAACACCTCCCCGGGGAGGCGTCCAGGAGGCATCCTGACCAGATGCCCAAACCACCTCAACTGGCTCCTTTCGATCCGGAGGAGCAGCGGTTCTACTCCGAGTCCCTCCCGAATGTCCGAGCTCCTCACCCTATCTCTAAGGCTGAGCCCGGCCACCCTACGGAGGAAACTCATTTCGGCCACTTGTATCCGCGATCTCGTTCTTTCGGTCATTACCCAAAGCTCATGACCATAGGTGAGGATTGGGACGTAGATCGACCGGTAAATCGAGAGCCTGGCTTTCTGGCTCAGCTCCCTCTTCCCCACGACAGATCGGCTCAGCGTCCGCATCACTGCAGACGCCGAACCAATCCGCCTGTCGATCTCCCGATCCCTCCTACCCTCACTCGTGAACAAGACCCCGAGATACTTAAACTCCTCCACTTGAGGTAGGACCTCTCCCCCGACCCGGAGGTGGCAAGCCACCCTTTTCCGGTCGAGAACCATGGTCTCAGATTTGGAGGTGCTGATCCTCATCCCAGCCGCTTCACATTCGGCCGCGAACCTACCCAGCAAGAGCTGAAGGTCAGAGCTGGATGAAGCTAGGAGGACCACATCATCCGCAAAAAGCAGAGACGAGATTCTCCTGCCACCAAACTCGACACACTCCACACCACGGCTGCGTCTAGAAATTCTGTCCATAAAAGTGATGAACAGAACCGGTGACAAAGGGCAGCCCTGGCGGAGTCCAACCCTCACTGGGAACAGGTCCGACTTACTACCGGCTATGCGGACCAAACTCACGCTCCTCTGGTAAAGGGACTGAATGGCCCTTAACAGAAAGCCACCCACCCCATACTCCTGGAGCGTCCCCCACAGGGTGCCCCTGGGGACACGGTCATAAGCCTTCTCCAAATCCACAAAGTACATGTGGATTGGTTGGGCAAACTCCCATGCCCCCTCCATCACCCTTGCAAGGGTATAGAGCTGGTCCACAGTTCCATGGCCAGGACGAAAACCACATTGCTCCTCCTCTATCTGAGATTCAACTATCGATCGGACCCTCCTCTCCAGTACCTTGGCGTAGACCTTTCCAGGGAGGCTGAGGAGTGTGATCCCCCTATAGTTGGAACACACCCTCAGGTCACCCTTCTTAAAGATGGGGACCACCACCCCGGTCTGCCACTCCCTAGGAACTGCCCCCGATGACCACGCAATGTTGTAGAGACGTGTCAACCATGACAGCCCTACAACATCCATAGCCTTGAGATACCCAGGACGAACCTCATCCGCCCCCGGGGCTCCGCCGCTGTGTAGTTGTTTGACTACCTCAGCAACTTCTGCCCCCGAGATCGGACAGTCCATCCCCAGGCCTCCCAGCTCTGGTTCCTCCTCGGAATGCGCATTGGTGGGATTGAGGAGCTCCTCAAAGTATTCCTTCCACCGTCCGACTATAGCCTCAGTTGACGTCAGCAGCTCCCCATGCCCACTGTAAACAGTGTGAGCAAGTTGCTGCCTTCCTCTCCTGAGGCGCCGGACAGTTTGCCAGAACCTCTTTGGAGCCGATCGATAGTCTTTCTCCATGGCCTCACCAAACTCCTCCCACGCCCGAGATTTTGCCTCGGCAACTGCCACTGCTGCACCCCGCTTGGCTATCCGGTACCTGTCTGCTGCCTCCGGAGACCCACAGACCAGCCACGCCCTGTAGGCCTCCTTCTTCAGCCTGACGGCTCCCCGAACCTCTGGTGTCCACCAGCGGGTACGGGGGTTGCCACGTAAAACATATATATTTGAATTCACAAGAGCTGAGTTTCTAACTTTAAACTCTTACTTTTTGACAAAAAGTGAAATTGTGGCTCACTCCTTCCTTTATAAAAACCCTAAATTTGCATGTTGATTATAAAGACACTAAAAAGAGAAACAAATAGAAACAAAGGGGCTTTTAAGAACATTATTTCTGCACAACTGAGTTTAATGTTGAGAAGGCTGAACTTATTCAACATAAAAAGGTTTAATAACGGATTATCTTCAGGAGGAATCTAGAAGCTGTTTGGCTTGTTAGCTTTAGCTCCAGATGAGGAGGTGAATGGACTCGGAGTAAGACGGGCTTTCTTCCTCTGTGCAGGATCGATTTCTGTGTGTGAGCTTTGAGCTGCAAAGACTGCTCTACTTAAAAGGGCTATTCTTTCAAAAACAAGGGCACCTTTACCTGGACCTTCTGTCTCCCAGCACTCCTTAGAGAGCTGACCCACATACAAAGCACCACCATACAAAAAAGACCAGTTATATAACGTAAAGCACTGAAATGTTTCAAAGAGTACTGAGGATTATTGCATTGATATTTTATTCCATCTTTTCCCCAGCTGGCAGAAACCTTCCTGAATTATTTATTGCTCTCAAAAACAAGTTTATTTGCACTTGTGGATGGCGAGATCACTGGTGAGCTGTTTTTACAGTTGAACTGCACATTAGGACTGGATGTCAGACACAACTAGCCTTGGAAAACTCCTACATGAGAGAAGAGCCTTGAATCGGGTTGATTGTAATCTCTAGATAAGCAGAATTTAAAAGAAAACATTCATGTTTGGATCTTTTATTCATTTACTACTTCAGTTTATTCCCACCATAAAACTTGAGACGGTTCTAAAGAAAAACAAACTGAAATAAAAAGCTTCTTGAGTTTATTTAAGCAGCACTGCAGCGATGAAGCATAAAACCATTTATTTCATTTTAATCTGAACTGAATTTGTGAACAAAGCACAAACGAGTCATTCAGAGAAGCATTATGAACTCTGTTAGGTTTTGATTTGTTTTTAAGACTTGCAGCTAAACATACTGGTATTTATAAGAAAAGAAGAAAAAAAAACAGCTGTTATTTTTTCCCATCATAATTTTCTGGCAGTTTCTGGATCTGCTTGGGGTCCTGTGCCTGCCGATGACATCATCAAACTAAAGCAACACCACTCAGCCAAAATATATTACATCTCGTTTTTGATTTTGTTCTTTCACATCGGTTTTGGAAAGAGTTCAGTAGTTTTGTTATTAAAGTGACAATGTGTAGTTTTAATCATTAATCTCTGGAAATATCCATCAAAATGTTGTAGTAAATGACTTAAAAGCCCAGTTTTTGAAAAATATTGGTGGTTTCAAAACATCTAACCATAAAAATCTGTTCTAAAATACATGGGAGCGAGTCTAAGTCTAGGCAATGCCATATTGGATGCCATGTTTCCTTCTACGGACATTGTTGCTTTACGCGTTTACCTCTTTACTCATTGCCAGTGATGAAAAGGAATCTGATGTTCTTGTTATTTGGCTGGAAATTGCACTCCCAGGGATTTTTAACCCTAATGGCCATCCGTTGGTAAGGTTTTATTTGAACACAAAACGATGCTTGCTTGCAGTGATTTAGGCAAGTACTAGGGCTGGGTGATATGGACCAAAACTTATATCTCAATATCTTTTTGCTGAATTCCGATATACGATATATAACTCGATATTTTTCCTCCTTTAAAATATTTACAAGTTAACTCACTTCAAGCTGTCTTGAGAAATTATAAACATAAACCAGTAGATTAAATGCATAAAAATGTATTGATTCTTGTCAAACTTTAACCTTATTGTCTATTCTCAACCAGTCTGAGCTTTAGAAACACTGGTACAGCAGTCTGCACACACACACACACACACACACACACACACACACACACACACACACACACACACACTTGAGAGCTAGAGGTGTATCAAATGTCCCACAGGCACTTTATAATTATATATTTATAATTAATGTAAAATTATTTAAATTTCATCTAGAGGTGGCCCATATTGTATATTTCTTGTCCAGAGAAAATAAAATCTATCATGTTAAGCTAAATTTATAATGATGTAATTGCTTCTACTGAAGATCACATGGGTCATGCACCGTGGCGTTATTAGTTATCAGGGCAAACATTGCTGGAATCTAACAGTGTTAGCTCATTTCAGCGATTATATTGTAATGACTCAGTCTCTGGTTGCTATGGGGATTATTTTTGAACTACTGTCGCCGTAACTCACGCCTTAAAAACTCTTAACGTTTTCAACAGAATCGCTCATAACTGAGTATTTACTAGCATAGCAAACCAGAGCAGCAAAAACCAAAACCAGAACAACTTTTCTCACCCGTTGAGCTCCCCTTGAAAATAAAATGTTAACCCTGTGGTTTACTATTCAAACCCTTATAATTTGTTTGAGGTAATCTGGCCACTTCGGCTATCCGTAGATGTTTCCTCGTTACACAGGGGAGGGAGGGGTTTGGCTTGTCTCCGCACAAGCAGGATGGATAAACAGAACTCCATTGGCGTTGAACGTCCCCAAATAATTAAAAACCAGGAAGCCTAATGCAAAGTTTAGAGCAGCACATTTACACAGACGCTCTCAGATTGAGCAAACTTGTGAGAATACATGTTATAGCTGCTTCTTCTTCCGGCACTAGCAGAGTACAGACGCTTCTGCTTTTGCTCCCTTATCTTTTTTTCCCCAAGGCTCTTTGTCCTGTTTGCCCACAGAGCGCTTCTCTGCATTTCTTCTGAAAAACCCTATTTTTTAGAATGGATTTAATTGAACGCGATTGACAAGAATTTTTCTATGATGAGAACGGAGGAAGGGGCTCCCACTTGCGCGCAAGAGACACACGCAGCGGGATATATGCTCGATTCCTGGAAAGAATGGAGGATCGTATGCCTCTCCCAGTTGTCCATTGAGGACGTTGAAGATGTGTGGATGTTTGGCCTGATGATCACTGGATTTCTTCTGATTGGAGTGGGAGGATATCCGGTTTTCTGGAAATTTGGGAAGACGGGAGCGATTGGAGGGCGACCCGCACCCACGGAAAAAACTGTCCGTGTGGAGACCTCACAGACTGGGACGTTACAAGAGGTGAATCGTAAGCTGGACAGCGTTCTAGCTGCGATACCGGTATTAGTGCGCAAAATGGATGTCATCTCGGAGAGGGTCACCGGACAGTGTGGAGATGTTTAAAACCTGAATTGGCTTCACTGGAGGACTTGAATGATAAGTTACAGACTTGAAGGCAGAGAGGAAAATTATCTCTGCCTGACCCAAACAAAGTCTTGTTATCCGAATCAGACGCCATGGCAGCCTTGTGAATGCCAACAACAAACCCCCACGAAGGAATGCAGACAGATGCTGTGAAAACCCGACCTACCCCACCGCCTTCGGATTGGTGGACTTCAGCCTGACGAGGTCATCAACCTGCAGGTGTCGATGTGCTCTGCACTCCTCTCAAGATCTCCCTCCCACCTGTGGCTACAGTGGCTGAGCGCCATAGGGCTGCTCTCGCTAGGGAAACAGGATCCCAGCCCCCCCCCCCCCCCCCCCTCCACACACACACACACACACATGTCGCTTGCATAGCGGCTAATCGCTAGCATAGTAGTTTGACCAGTTATATCGATATAAAGTCATCTTGTTTCTTGTTTAAAAACTATATCGATATTTTAAAAATATCAATATATCGCCCAGCCCTAGTATGTACTATTCCTATCGCCAGGGAAACTACAGACTTTCACTTTAAATTCATGTTTCTTACTGCCTAAATGCTTTCTTTATAACCAATTTGTTAAAACACCATATTGTCTCTGTTTTTTAAAGAATGTGAAAATACATAAAACTAACATCCAGAAAGCCCAACAGTTCTTACTTGAACATTTTTAATTGTATTTACATAATTAGCAGCCCTTTCCGTTCGTATAAATATGGAATTCTGTATATTTGATTAGTTATTATATAAATAAATCCATTCATTGATTCAAAATGTTGTGCTTATTTGTTCAATGAAGCTATTAATTTTGTCTGATTTCATCACAATCACTTGTATTTTTGTCCATTTGTCCAAAATCGTCTGTGTCAAGTGCCAACATAACTTCTGTAAGTCATTTGTCCAGCCAGCCATCTAGGTGGAACCCGGGCCAGCTCATGCAAAACATGCATCCAATATGGTGTCCCCCAGAGACGTAGTCTCGCGCCCTACATACTTTAGATCAGAATTTTATGGTTTTGCAACAAAGCCGCCAATATTTTTCAACAACTTGACATGATTTTATTCATTTTCAAAATGGTTTGATGGATTTTTCTAGAGATTAAAAGGTAAAAACAACATATTTAAAAACACATTGTTTTTAGACTTGGAGAACCAAATTTTGCTCCCTAGCGATGCCAGGTGTTACAGCATGCTGGCTTCGGGTGGTGTTCTCTCACCTGAAACTCCGTATTGGTGTTGCCGATCTGATTGACATTAGGAAGGGAGCCTCCGTAGTACTGTGCACGGGACTGAGACAAACGAAGCTGCTGGACCTTCTGAAACTGCACCTGTACATCATAAGGTAGAAATAAAAATCAGGGAGGAAGAATTCTACACACACAAGATGAAATCTGATGTGTAACATTCATCTTAAAAATGAAATCTCACTAAGCTGCAATCAATTCCTGAGTTTTCCAGTTTATTTATGAGACATTTTATTGTGACCACAAAAGATTTTACCTCCAGATGTTTGAAGGGAAAAAACAAAAGAACACGAGGAGATATAATGCACAGAAAAGGTCTCCATCAGGTTTGAGGAGATTTGGATCACATGAAGGCACTCTCGAGACTAAACCACAAGTCTCCAGTGTTCTCCAATATAAACATTTGCTGCTCAAAAAGTATCAGAAAAATCCAACAAAAACATTTTATTCGTCTAACGTCTTGGATTTGCAGCTACACATCTTATGATCTCCCGTATTTTTTCATTGGAACAAGGTTAAAAGGGGAGGCGGTGCTTAAATAAGTGTGTGTGAAAACAAGAAACATACAGCTCTATTTTGCACATTTTCTTTCCACTTTGTTTTTTCCCCTCAACTGTACGACCTCATAAAATAACGACCACATCCTACCTAAGACCGCGTCCTAACACATGGATCATTCACAAAAATGCAAATGGCCTGCTGCAGAGCAGTTCCCAGAAGGATTAAAACCTGTCATCTGGTTACTGGTGTGAATATTCAACCAGCCGACTGCAGCTGTTTGCCGCTCGGACTGACTTTAGCGGCCCTGACTGGGTTTACTTTCACACAGGGTTCACCGATAGTTCATACTTTATTTCATTCAGTAACGACTCCACCACATCCTTTTTGGCCAGCCATTCAAAACCAGCACCCCTCTCACAGAAAGAGCACATTGTGAACAAATGATGTGAGAACTGTGCAAAAAAAAAAATAAAAAATAAAAAATTCTATTAAAAAAAAGAAGGGATTCAATATTGTAGTTAGAAACACGAACGGAAGGTTCCCTGAATGCATACGTTTCTTTTATATTATGTGTTATAAACAAAGGGTGGCTGGGGTATGGGTGCAACTGCATTTGGCATCTAATGAAAAAAACTACAAGTAAAAATTATTTTTCTCCCAAGATCATAAGCAGAGTCTGAACCGCTCGACTCTTTCTTCTGTTTAAACATTCTGATTCCCGTTTTAATGATCCACCTGTTGTTCACACAGCTGACAGTGAATGAGAAGTACTGAGTACAAGAACAAATAAATCCTTATTTCTGATTGTTTAACAGCAGTCCAGTTATCAAGTACAAATGAAAGAGGCTGCAGGCAAAGTGCCACACTTTCAGATTCAGTCGGAATGCACCTCAAGGACACTTGACTTTCTTCTGTGGCTACATCTGCTCAGGGAAAATAACCAAACAAACACAAACCCAGTAACCCCTCAGCTTCACCTACTTTTTAATGCTCGGTTCAAGGTCTGTGATTACATTTACAACTCATTTTGGGACCAAACACATCAGACACATTGTTCCCATTTCTAGGAAAGACTCAAAAGCGGGAACCTAAAGACCTTGTAACTGCAAATATCTACATTTTAGACACAACGTGGAAATACCCTCAATAGTTCCATTAATTAAAAAAATAGTTTCTGCTTTGTGAAAGTGAAACTAATGAGATGCTTTGTCAATGTTTGCAATAGTTTAATCTGGAGATGCATCTTTTCTGGTATTGAGATACAGATTTCATCTGTTAACACCAACTATTATAATATAAATCATTAATAGACACTTTTTATGAAGTATTATTTCTGAAGTAAATCTTTCAAATGGAATATATGTTATTGTTAGCATGATAATGGGTTTGTGAAGGTGAGAGATGTTTTTATTGGGCTGTTTATGCTGAATATTGTCCAATCCCCATCACCAGCTCATTTATTTTTGGTGCATCTCCAAGTTTAAACTCCATGCAAATGAAAACTTACATATCCGACTGACTTTATGGGTGAAATTGGTTGTTTAGCCTAAAATAATGAAGCAGAATTCTGCAAATTAAGAACCATAAACTCCACAAATGAATCCCTGACATATTTATGCAGATTTTTTTATTCAAGTCGTGCAGACATGTAACCAGAATAGTCAGCTGAGCTTAAACCCGAGTCAGCAGAAGTCATCTAAAAAGTGACAGCAGCTTCTTGAATGGGAAGGACCACCAAAGGGAGTTAGTTATATTTACCCTCGACACGGTCAGGTCTGTCATGAGCTGCTCAAAGGCCCGCGTCTCCTCTGCTTGCTTCTGATTATGCAGCGCGATCTTCTCGCTGAACTTCCTGGGGTTGGAGCCACCTGTGCCCGCGGAGCCGGACATTGTGCGGCCCGCAGTCTTACAACTTCAGCGTCTCGGTGGGGTGGGGGGAGTAGAGGACGGTGCAAGGGGAGGGGGGTCTATCTTCCAAAGCCACCCAGGGAACGGAGAAGCAAAGCCATCCGAGTTTCACAACATACGTCGCACATGAGCGGTGGAAAAAAAAACTAGTTGGCAGAGTCAGTTCTTTCCAACACGAGCTAACGCAGCTATGCTAACGTTAAGCTGCCGTTAATAAAAGTTGTTGTGAACGAAAAGTGAAGTAAATTCAGTCTCTGCGGGTTTCTACGTTTGCAAGTTAACTGTAGTAACTTTCAAGAAAAAGTACGCAACGATTACAGCAAGTTAGTTGCACATGTGAGTTTATATCAACACATTTCCACGAACTAGTTTGAATTTACCGTTGACATGACGTTAGCCGCGGTTGCTAACACAACAAGGGGAGTGAACGGAGCGCTGGAACAGCGGCAGCTAGCCAAGTTAGCTAAGCTGCTGCGTGAGCCATATCGGTAATTTTAACAAATACCCCTTATACCCGTTTGTTGACCATAATGTCAGGCCTGAATTAAAAGCAACTTTAAGGTTAGCAGCCTCGAGAAACGTTAGCGAACGTCTGCTCGGTAATTGGTGTTTCAACAAGTGTCCGCTCCTCTTGCACTAAATTGACAGAATTTCTACTTTTCTTATCCCAAACTGAGTATAAGTGACGTTTAAATACTCGCATGCGACGAGGAAACCCAATCCACGCAGTTAGTCAAGTTGATATCACAGCTCTTCACAGAAGAGAGGCGAGTCCTGTGTTTATCCACGGACAGCAGATAGATCTCAAACCCCAGTCCGAGGACTCCATGAAGCAAAAATAAACAGCACCGGTAGTAAAGCTTTTCCGATTTTCGCTGATAACGGAAAGCGTTAGAAAATCCTGTGTGTTATTTACAACTTATTAGTTGACGACTGACAGAGCAAAACAGCAGCTGAGGTCCGCAGGCTCGTTATCCCCATTCTGCTGCGAGAAAAACATTACCTCGTTAAAGACCGTCAGTACCGTCGGTGGCCGCAAGGCGGCGACAAAGTGACGATTTACCTTCTCGTCAATGACATTGATTTAAATTGGCTGGCCAAATCAATAGGTCACTGACGTGTAATCTGGGTTCAAATTAATTTCTGGTACTCCTTAATGTATGAGTAACTTTTAAAGCAATTATCTTAGCATGAATCCAGTCAGCTTTTCATTGTCTGGGGGTAAAAAAAAAAACAAATAAAATATCTAGTGAGGGCTTTCATCTCTATATTGTCATAAAAATGTTGTACTTTAAAAACAGTTTAGGTCACTAAAATATGTTTCAATGGTTGTACTTGTTAATTTTACTTCTGATAAAATCACTTTCTCAAAACCCATTACTCTTAAACAGACAAAACAAATGATTTACATACAAGTATTTGTTTAGCAGCTAAATAGCCAATTTATATTACAAAGTGTTCCTTATAGCTAATGCATAGTTTAAATTATTCATTTTCATTTCTGATATTAAAATAACACATTCATCCAGATTTTCAGAAAACCCTAACTTTTTACAATCTGACGGTAAACACAGACACTTTTCTGAAATAGTTGATAAAACTGAGTCAGAGTAAATGTAAGTACATCTACCTCTACTAAAGTGATTCTGTGCAGAACTGCAGTTCCAAGTTTCTTAAAAAAAATAAAATGTTGAAAAACTAGATGTTAGTGACCCCTACTGGATCCCTCAAATTCATGTAATCCTTCACTCTATGATCTTTCTATGATCCTAACCAAATCCAGCAGACGAGCTCACATCACCCCAGTTTTACAGTCCCTCCACTGGCTCCTGGTAAAATATAGAATTCAGTTTAAAGTTTTAGTCCTGACCTATAGAGCTCTTAACAACCAGGCTCCAAGCTACCTATCTGAGCTTTTATCCCCACACACCACCTCTCTGAACCTCAGATCCACATCTGAAAACCTCCTGGCTGTTCCTCGAACCAGACTGAAAACCAAAGGGGACAGGGCCTTTCAGACTATAGCACCCAGACTTTGGAACAGTCTACCTTCAAATCTCCGTCTCTCTAACACTGTAGAGGTCTTTAAAAATCATCTAAAAACTCACCTTTTCATCCAGGCATTCGCTCCCTAAATGTTCTAAAAGATGGCTTTGTTCGGGTTCACACCTTCACTTTGTTTATACTCATGATTTTATTTTCTATTTTATCACTGCTATTGTTTTTTCTGGTGTATTTATTGGTTAGAGGTATTTGCCCTGATCGTTATCATGTTGTACAGCGCTTTGTGATTTATATCTGTGAAAGGCGCTATATAAATAAACTTTTACTTACTTACTTACTTACTTTCCCCGAGTTAGGCAACCCGGTGCTTTAATGGAGTCAGACTACATGCAAAATTAAAGGTGTAGTATGCAGAGCCGGATTAACGCAAAGGCAAAGTAGGCACGTGCCTAGGGCCTGATTGGCTGGATGGGGCCCAGAGGAACAAAATTAAAAATAAATAAAAAATTAAATGTACAAATGTCCTATGATATAATTTGTAGATAGGACTCCTATCTATAATTTATTTCAATATTTATTAATTAATTAAAAATAGTGACAATGTTTATCTTAACCATGGACCGTTTCATTAAGGCGCCACCCAATTAAGGATGTCAGAGAAGCGGTCAGAGTCAGAGCGGGACCCAACAAAGCTAGCAGGTGTTTTTGAGTAGGCTAACTTTCACGATGCTTTCAGGTGCGGCAAAACGAAAAAAAAAATAATGAAGTGGAACAAAAGAAGAGACAGCGGGGGGGGGGGGGGGGGGGGGGGCTTACAGAAGTTTCTGTCGGGCTGCTCGGGGAAGCTGTCCGACAGCTGTGAACATGCTCGAGTCAGCAGAGCCAGAGGCCGGGCCGAAGTCAGACCCGGAGGAGACACGACCCAAAGACGTAGTGGAAGATGCGGCGGAAGATGCTGTAGCGCCAACGCCGTCAACATCAACGCCTTCACAGAAGGACGAACTGGAAGAACAGCAGCCAGCCAGAAGTCAGCCCAATAGTCTTACAGGAGCCTCTAGACCCAGAAAGGGTATTAACAACTAGCTACCCATCTGATCCTGCAAAGTGGTACCAAACTGATGACAGGATGCGTGAGTACTTTGCACTAAACCATCCCTCTCAAAATACTGGATATTCTTCGGCATTACAGAGGAAATCTGGAGACATGAACCGAAGCTTAACCAAGGAACATTTCTTTAGACGCGTTTCTGCTGTGACTGAGGCCCTGTGATGATGGAAGGCTGAAGATTATCCCGGAGTGGAGAATGCTAAATGGTTTCCTTGGTAAGTGTTGCTGGTTTTATTATTTTTCAAAATTTTTTATTAATGTTCAAATAGCAAAACAATAAGTTCACACTCAGAAAATTGACACAGAATTCCTGATTCAGCAGAGGCGAAAACAGCCTGAATGAGCATAAAGCAAGATCAAAACTTAAGATAACGTTTTCATTTTATTAAAATACTTTCTTTTAAGATTATAGATTGTATAAAATGTATACTGTAATAATTTAGGCTGCGTGTTTATAGTTTGTTTTTGCGCCTTTAAACATGCTTCAGTCCATTCAAATTAATCTATTCTTGAATGTCTTTCCACTATCATGTGATTAATTTGTCAACATTTATAAATGTTGTAAGCTATTGTATTTAGCAGAAAATCTTTTAAATTAAATGTAGTGATTAAATATAAACAGAGTAAATGAGACATATTTGCTCTGTTTACATAGTATAATGACACCTAGTGGTTATTTACTGGTACCGCCTTGACATTGACACTCCCAATCGATAAGATGAGGATAATTTATTAGCATTTAATACAGCTGTGTAATGACGTATAAATTATTAATATCAACACATTGTCTGATAGAATGTTTAACATACAACACATGACTTATTTTGGCACACAAACAACCAATTTGTAACCAAAGACTAGGCTACGTAAAATGCGAATGAACTTTTATAAGTAACTTTGGTAAGTTTCAGATTTCAATTCATTAAATAACATCGATGGAGGGGGGGCCCTAAAATGCAGCCTGCCTAGTGTAGTCCATTTATTTAATCCGGCTCTGGTAGTATGTAAGAATATAGTGAGAATTTTACAGTGAGAACATCCCAAGAGAGTCACTTTAGGAAGGTTATACTGAAGCATATATCATATCCAGCTGGTTGCTGGGGCTGTCAGTTTTTCTCTTTTCAAAACAAAGGAAGGAGGGACTGTTGAGCATCACTGAGTGTGGGGCTGTCGTGTCTCCTACGAGCCAATACTGCAGCGCCGGCAATTGTAATTTGACGGTGGTCGGCAAAAAGCTCCAGAGTTGTTAAAAGCGGTTGCAGTCACCACATTTTACCTCAGGATGTCTACATTATGCACCTTATTTATTGTCAATCACACAACAAAAAAATGTGCTGTCTTGTATCAATTGTTTCTGCAGTGATTTTCTTGTGCATAGGTTTATTTTAGTTGCACATGAAGAACAGCCTAAACAGGACTTTAAAAATAAGCATTGTACATTATAAAACCTAATAAATAAGCCTATCTGCCCAGTCTTGTGCTTTAGAAGTAGATAAACCAATGGAGGACAGCGTGTTAAGTTTACTTTTGTGGTTTAATGTTATGGAGAAAACTTAGTTCAATATATATATTTTTAATTGAAAGCTCTTTTTTTACTTAAATGCACCTTAAGAAGCTTTAGAGAACGTATGGATTTCAGTACAGCACAACACCCGGATCACGTACCACAGCCCTCCTGACAAGTACACACACACTAAAGAATGATGAATAACATGCTCATCAGGCCTTTATTAGTCAAATGAGATGATTTACTAACAGCTACAAAAGAAAACTCAATGTCTTTACACAAATGATTTTTTTATAATTATTCTAAGCCCATGCACAAGATATTCATAATATTTAGGACAAAAAATACAAATCTTGGACATAGATGCAGTTACAGACAGTAGGAAAAAACTTGCACAGTGGAGTGCACCATTAACAATAAAGCTCATATGGTTTCCACAAGGTAAAAAAAATTAATGCACATGATTTTGCATAGACAGAATGGAGAAGTGCAGCAAGGAATGTAGAGGACAGGTAAGCCGGAGCTTTGAAGCAACCCTCCAACAGGCGGGTTTTGTGGTCTAAATTCAGTGTCTGTAGTCCTCTGCTCCTCTCTTTTTATTACTATTTCCCATAAAATTTCTTGTTGAGAAGAAAAATAAGCAAGTTGACGTTGACAGTGGCTCTATCGAAGAGCTTCATCACAGCCACGCCTTCGTACTGCAGCTGGAGGAGGTCCTGAGCGGCAGAAACACAGAGACAGATGAAACACACACTCTAAAACCTTCGTGTTGCTCCTGTACAGGGGATGTAAAGGAAAAGATGACGTTACATACTTGATATTCTAACTGTAACGTCTCCAAGTGCACACCCATGAGCTTGGCCTTAACATCGAACACTCCAACAGTCTCTGATGGAGAGATCTCAAATATAACATTCTTGTACCTATAGGGGACAAAGAGGATAGGCGGGTTTAAAGCGAGGTGGCTGATTTACAATTTTCGATCACAATTGGGAACAAACAGATGAAATGAACCCACTGGTTAGGCTGCAGATCGTCTATTGAGATCAGTACACCCTTCTCATGGAGCCGAGCCGCTGTGTATTTCTGTGAAACTTGTTTACTCTTCTTGGCCTTGCTGTCGCCTGGTTTCTTTGACAACCTGAAAAGAGAACAAACATTCTACTTTCTGGAATCAGTCGGATATTTTATCATGGGCCTGTTTCACAGCAGACATCTCGACTTGAAAGACTGGTGAAAGCACGGATGTTTTAACATCCACTTCCACTAAATGGATTACAGCCCTTACTATTGCTACCTGTGCTTTCCACTTGCTTTCAAGTAAAAACGTCTGTTGCAAGAAAGTCAATAGACATCTGCTGAATTATTTATTTTAATTACTGACCAGGTAGTCTGTTTAATTAGCCTGGCAAGCCATTCTATATGTAAAGTTGCTTTGGATAAAAGCGTCTGCCAAATAAATAAACATAAATAAACATAAACATAAATAAAGTCTGGCCACGACTCGTAGAACCTAGTCATAGGGCAAAGGCTACAGTTGTCTTTCAACCCGTATCTGCGCACATCTGGATAGCACTAGGACTAGGGCTGCATGATATCAGGAAAGCCTGTGATATTTGATAACAACAATTAATATTGCGATGACGATATTACTTGCGATAAATAAAAACTTAACTCAGGAACAAAAATAATCAAAAACAAAGAAATAAAAAATAATCATAAAAATGAGAAATTGTGAGGAAAGGAAAAAAGAAAATGAACAAGAAAAGGCAATCAGTGGATCCCGGGATAAAACAGAATCAGCAAAAAGAGCTGAACAAAGCTAACTCAGGTGTTTGCTAACCATCAAAATTAAGTGCCATCCACCTCGAGGGCGATCAATGACATCTAACCCAACTGGCCAAATGGGTGAAGAGCTCCATTTGATTTGTTAAAAAAACATCATGCTTCCCTTTGATTGACTGAATGCATCATGTGTAGCGAACATTTGAGCTGACCATTCATTGCGACATTTATCTGTTCTTTGCGATATGCATATTATGCATGCTGATGTCGCGATAAAGATATATTTACAATATATTGTGCAGCCCTAGCTAGGACCAATCAGAGCAACAGACAACGTGACGTATTTACTGCTATGTAAATCCCTCAATGGGGCCGTCAAAAAAGAAGACGACGCAAATACAGCCTTTTTCTAAATAAAGGTCTTAAAGGTAGAATATGGAACATTTTAATAAAATCTATATTAAAAAAAAATAATACCTGCACAGGGCATTCAGAGGTGTTCAGGATTAATGTACAGTTTCTCCTTTTAAAGCTATATTTAAATAAATAAATAATTACTATTTTACTTTGCCGGGCACGGCACTGGGTTTGAGTTTACATCTACCAGCCACTAGAGGGCACCTTTGCGCTAAAGAGTCCGCTCAGCAAGGCGAGGCTGGGACTCTGTAAAATGATGGACTTGACAACTCGAGCAGCTGATTCTGAGCCCAGAAGATGTTCTAACGGTAAATAGTGTTGTAAAATAAACTCATTAGTAGAAATTAGTCCTCATCCTGTACGATTTACATGTCAGCAGTGAACCAACATCCCAACGGCTAGAAAATGGTTCTGTTGTTGGGATACCACCTCTGAACGCCAGAGTTCGCCAGAGTGTCTGTGTTCCACATTCAACCTTTAAGTACCTCTATCTGCTCACGGCTCAAAGACTCAAAGATGGCTCAAGTCTAAATCGTCCAAAGTTGATACCAAAGCCATTTCTAATGAGCACTGTTCCTAAGCTGATGCCATCTTTGTGATTTTTCTCTATTGCAGCTCTGGTGCTAAGCCTGCCCAAAGTCTCTACAAACGTCCTAAAATTGCTGGGGCCAACGGTAGACCCCAATGGGGCTACAATGGAGCGAGGCTAGACCGACCTGCAGAGCAAAACCTTTTGCTATTCTAACGGTTTGTCTAGATTTCGAGTCTTTTGTTTCACGTCTTCAGAAGTTCACAAAACACATCGTTTGATACAAATTCTAACCTTTGGAACATAGATGGTGATCGTCGTGGACAGAAAACACAAAACCACCAAGAGGTTCATTTTTACGAGCTGAGATCATTTCAAGCCTGAGAAACCTTACAGGTGGTCATTTCTGGAAAGGTATACTGCATCACCTTTGCATCAGGCTGTTTACACAGCACCGTGTCGCAAAACAAGAATCTGATGCAGAAGTGCAAAGGTGGTTTTAGTTAACTACGAGGGACGTAGAAAGCGAGTAACCTTAGAGGAAGTCTACTCACTTGCCCTTGCTGGCCAGGTTGTCCATGCACGTCTTGATGTACTGGTTGTAAGAATCAATCTGCATGTTGTAAAAACTGGTTTTTGAATTCAGAGCTGAGTTTGTCTGCTGAAGTTTCACAAGCTCGGCTTTCCTTCGCTGCCGATATCGCCTCTGATTCCTGATGTCCTGTAGATTACACACACACACACACTGAGGAGCTTGTACATCTGAAGGTTCATTTCCAGATTTGCTCGAGTGGTTTAAACCTTGGCGATGTCGTTGATGAGGTCCTGGTAGCGGTTCTCAGGATGAACCTTCCCCAGCTCTGCCAGCCTCTGCAGGTTGCTCTTGATCTTGTCCTTTTTTCCCTGCAGAGTCAGGCTGTCGTCCACCACCGGTTTGACCTGCTTCATCTTCTCTGGAGTCTTGGCGTCTCGGATCGCCCTCCTCTGCATGGCACGCTGATACTCCGCTTCCTAGAAGAACAGCACGGATTATGGCTTCAGACAAATATTTTAAAGAGAAATTAATGCTTAAAGTGCAAAATGTTGTATGTGGAAAAAAAAAAAACTTGTATGGATCCTATGTAAACATATAACTAATTTGGGTTTTAATTAATGTAAATTAACACATTAAAATTCAGGGCAACAGAAATAACTTGTTATATTTATTATTAGGGCTAAAAATCTTCCATTTTCTACTATTTTGCCAAAGAGGAGTTAAGTTTGCATGAACTTGATCAATTACAAAGTAAAGTCAGCTTCGGACATGTTGGGATAACGAGTTCTCGTTTTGTGCCTGAAGGCACCACAGTGTTTTTCCACTCAATCTAACATGGCACACACACCCTCTGGTGTTTGCCGTGTGAAGCGTTGAACTACGGACATTCAGGAGCACAAACCCAGAAAGCTGTCCACATCACCAGCCGAGCGTTGCTGACCTGTTCTGTGGTGGCCGTCGAATCCAGGATCTCCGTCAGAGTCTCTCCGGGCTGAAACCGGATCACATCCACGATGAGCCTCTTGGTGCTGCAAACAGCGAACCAGGTGATGTGAGGAATAAAGATAACCCCGATGCACAAACTCTGTTAAAGGTGTGTGAACTCACTTGAGCAGGAGGGTCTTGGCGTCCATCTCAACGTTGGCCTCACCAGGAACATCAAACTTATTGGTGAGAGTGAGAGAAACCTCCGTCTTTCCCATCAGCTCCTTATTGGGGTCATCAGGAGGAAGAGGATTTTCACCTGAGCCAGACGAAGAGCAGAAATAGTCAGAATTGGACTCTCCGGGGCTGATTTTATCCCAAATGTAACCTGATGATTATAGCTGAAGTCATAATAAAAAAAGAGTCAAAACTAATCAGTTTTCTGGAGATTTACCCATGACACCACCTCAGAGTCAGTGAGGCTGAATTATTGTTCCAGAGCTGTGTCGTTTTCTAAAGCCTCAATGGGAGGCAGCTGTTGGCGACATCAGCGAGGGAGTTTACAAAATGTCTCAAAACAATTACGAGCATTCTCAATTTTGAAGAACATAACGGTTTTGTTGCTTGAATTACGAACAAGTTAAAGTTTTTTCAGGACAGATGTTTGTGTTGACAGACGCAGAGGCCTAGGGGCTGCTTTTAGCTTACAGCTGTGCTTTCTCATAAAGTGGTCCCAGGACTAAAACAGCACCTGTGATTCCTTTATGTTACCAATTAGATTCACTTGCAGTCAGTCTGATTATTTAGGTCACCAAGCAGGATTGGGATCACTACTGAGTGATTTTCAAGTCATTTTTACTCACAATGCTAGTTGGATCCATTCACTTACTGTGTTTTATGCTAAGCTAAAGCTAAAGGAGTACTACCAGGTCAGGAGAATGACTGGGCCGGTTAAAAATGGTTTTTCCCCACGTATCCAACTCTGGGAAATATGTCAACAGACAGCATTTGAATTATGGGTGGAACACCCCTTTAGTTTCGGAGTCAGATTGTGGGACACCTTTAGGAGGGGTTGGTGACCAAACTGGAAACATAATGAAGGTGAACTGTGACATAATTAAAAGACTTTGTGACAACATTGCAACCAGAAAATTTTTAACTAAAGTCACATGAATGTCTCATTATTATGATTTGCAATTATGTCATATTTCAAATGGTGGAGCCATAAAATAATCTCTAAAATGGGCCATGCGTAATAAACTAAACTGTTACTTGTTGCAAAGTTTTGGGCCATTCCCATCCGTACCGGGTCGGCCCGGGTCGGCAGCGTAGGTTGTTTAAGCCCCATTCCCATCTGTACCGGGTAGCCCCAGCCTGGCCCGGTTGTTTCCACACATCCTTGCTTAGGTATGCAAGGAATGCAGTCAGAGACCCTTTCAGCTTCTGGGTAATCAGCATGATAATGAATGATAATGAATTGAGCATGCCTTAAGCCCATGTGGGCTGATTCTACCCACCAATCAGAGGCTTGCTCTAATGGAAGGTGTGAATTTGCTGTCAGCAGTGGGTGTGTTGGCCCTGGTCGGCCTGAAGCAGACCCCCTCGAGAAGAGGGCTGAGAATGAGCCTTGGTTGGTCCGGAAAACTACCAGGCCACCCAGATATGTAAACAACCTACGCTACCCGGCCCGGGCCGACCCGGTACAGATGGGAATGGCCCATTAGAGTTTCCAACTAGGAAAAGAACGTGGCTTTACTCTTTGCATCAGTGCTTCCCTTACATAGGCTCAGGACACACACACGCACGCACGCACACACACACACACACCCATACACACACACACACACACACACACACACACACACACGGAAGTGAAACAATCCACACGCACTGCCTCCCTCTGCATTTTAGAAACTGGCTTTCCTTCTCCTCAAGACATTTTTGCACGAGATCAAGAAAAAGAGTTACTATCACTTGACGTATCTCTGCCACCAGAATCTTCCTCCTCTTCTTCCTCAACTCACCAATGAGAGACTCCACAGTGGGAACTTCTCCCAGGTCCTCCAGCAGCTCATGGATCGCATCATTGTGTTCTGGAGCGATGGCATCCTGGTGGTCCAGCAGCAGCTGAAGGATCACATCTTAGTTATTCACTCTCTCTGAAAACATTTGGGACTAAACAGCTGATATGTGAGTCAGGCAATGCGATCTTACAGTGTGAGTGTTTATGATCTCTCCGATGGAGATGTAGATCACAGGTTTGCTGACTGTGACCAGATCCGAGTACTGATCCACGTTGAACTTGTCTTCAAGCGAGGGAACGTCACACGCAGTCAGGAAGTAACGCCTGTGATAAAAGACGGAGAGATGAAGTCACACAAGCTCAGGGAGACGAGCTTTAACCACAAAGGCAACAAAACACAATTATATAGGAGACTGGTTGAACCCTGAAGGGAAACTACTTTAGAGCAGATAGCTTCACGTTTTTCATCAGACCAGACCTGAACTTCTGGTAGGAGGCACCGAGATATTCATTGATGGGATTTAGGTGGGCGTTGTCTCCCAGGAACATCTTATTGGACGCAGCGTGCTGCAGCATCTTGGCCACGGAGCCCAGGTTTCGTCGCTGCTCGGTTGTTAGCTGACCACCAGCGGACATCTCAATGATGTCAAAGGCATCGGGTGCAACGATGGCAGGGTTCATGTAGCGGTAATACAAAAGGTTCCCCACGATCTGAAAGGTCAATCAGGTAACGTGACAATATTCAGAATGAGAGACACAAATCAGCTTTAGTTTAGATTTTTGCTAAAGTGCTTCAAAGCAGATTATTAAGATTTCTACGTTTACTGGGATTGCTGTTACAGGTAATCACTGGTTCTGTCTCAGACTGACCATGAGGGAAACCAGGAGACTGAAAGTTGGTGAATGAACAGCAGGATGCAGACATGTGTGAGTTTAAGCAGCTTGAGAAGGATGCTAGATGGCCTGGCTCACCTTTACATCAGCAGAGAGAAGGAGGACGCCTGAAATTCAGCAAAAAGAGACCGCAGCTGGTTGGAAACGTAGAGAGAAAAGAGCCACAGCAGGAAAGGGGAAAGAGAAATGTAACAAAAAAGAGAGACAGAACAGGAGGGAGGCGAACACAAGCCATTAGAGAAGCACAACGTGACGAGAAGCTCTGAGAGGGAAAACATGAAGGTTAAAAGGTCAGTTCACAATGTTCACTGGTGTTCTGTTACAGCGCGACCAACATGGTTCGTCTGAAATAGAATGTCACGCTTCTGAAAGATTCAACTGATTTCTTTTTGCAGAAAACGGAAAAAATAATCTTTTAAAACACGAATAGTTTCAAGAATAAAACAAATGCAACAAAATGACATAAAACTCCAGTGTGTTTTGCCCTCATTCTGTCGTCTCATTGCCCTGACTTTTTAAAACACCACAAAGTGTTTCAGGTTAGCCGAGTCTTACGAACTGCTCTATTTAGGAGGCAGGAACAGGTAAGGGCATGTTTGCAGAACTTTTTGTGATCATTTGAAGCCGAAATCAAACTACACATTTAATAACTGAACAGATCTAATAAAATTTACTACCCCAGATAAATGAATCACATTGTTTTGTGTCATTTGATAAATAAAACAGTTAGGCGAGCCTCCTCCACATGACTTGTGAGCAGACGTAGGAAAGCTTCAGGTCTACTTAATTCATGGCTTTAATGTAAACCCGAGTCTCAGTTTCACATCCGTGTGAAATAATCTACATAGCTGCATTAAATACAAAATGAGTATGTTTGTGATATGAGGGAAGTGACTCGATACGCAAATGACAAAGCAAAAATGTGGACCTTGAGCAGCTCGTCCTCCGTAGAATCTGGGAACTTCTCATGCAGCGTGTCCTTCAGCACCTTGGAGATGAACCGCATTCCATATCTGAGAGTCAAAACCCACACAAACAGTCAGATGGGCAAACCCGCCCTGAGAAAAATATATACAGAAAAAAAGGATTTATATGATGCTAGAAATGAGGCGCGTACGGGATCGTATCCACCGAGACAATGATGGCAGACAGGAATTTATCTGTGATGGTCTTCATGGTTTTGATGGAGGCCTCCAGCCTCGTTCGCACCTCCTCATGGGCCATAGCTTGTTCAGGAGTTACGTCATAGGGCAGCTTGCTGTCAACATGAGAGCAAAGAGGATAAATCACCAAACCGCTCTTCACCGCTGAGCCATCTAAACGCCTTCATCTTGTAAAATGACAAATAATTATAATAATAAATAAGAGAATAAATACAAATTTGCATTTGCAAAATTAGGTGCAAGTCCTAATGCATGACCTACAAGACACAAAACCAAGTTACATTTAGGTCTTAACTTTTAGGCTAGCTGAGAGCTCAATGAGCTGAAGCTAAAGAGGAAAATTACACAAATAACTACACAGAATTCATGAAAATCATGAAAAACAACCAAAATGCTGTTTGACAGGAGGAACTACATCCGCTCGGATCATTTGCAAACTAACTGCTGCAAATAATTAGAGGGAAATAAAAAATAAACATTAAAAATGCTCCCAAAAGCCCGAACTAACACGCACGTCTCAAAGTGTTACAGCAAACGCAAAATACATGAAGTTGCTGCAAATCTTCAGAAACAGAAAAGATTCCCGGAAGCAAAAAAAGGTGGTAGAATTATTTTTCCACATTTCTTTAGAATGCAAAACTGATCTAGCTAAAACCAGTCTGAAAATGAAGATTTGACTTCTCTAAAATAAGACGCTTTTCCTTCACGAGGTTTGTGAGGTGGGAGCGAAACCGTCCCGCGGTCCCGAGCTTTGGGAACCCGGACACACCGCAGCTCACCTAGCCTCTCCGGTCTGCGTCTCCATCTGGTTCACCCAGCTCTTGTAGATGTCCACCGGGTCGGTCTTGATGTTTAGCGTTTTGTCGTCCATGATCTCCTTGACGACCGGAGCCAGGATCTGCCTCAGAGCGTTCTGTCCTCGTGCACCGCGGTGGAAGCTCACCACCATCTTGATTACCGTGGGGTTTCCTGTGACGATCTCCTTCATCTGATCGACTTTTGACCTGCAGGCAGTTTCCCAAAGCACATGACTTTTAACACAGAGCTCCAGTTTAAACACTGTTCAGTTTTCATTCAGTTAAGACACAAATGCATGCCTCATGTTGAGTTTGTGCAACAGATGATTATTCAGATGATTAAAATACACCAGCTGTAGAAAAAAAAACAAGAACTTGCTGTATTTGAGTAAGAACAGATCTGAAGTGAAAGTGTGGTTTTAAACCATGGGTCCTGGTTTTGTCCTTACTTGATCTCCTCCTGCAGAGCCGTCTTGAAGAGTCTGAGTAGCAGGTACTCCTCTCGCTGGTTTGATGCGTAGTTATACAGGGTGAAGATCACAGAATCCATGAACTTTGTGGATTTATTCTGTGGCATCTGGAAGATCAGCTTGGCAAGATATACTGGGTTGGTCTACAAGGAAGAAGAGAGATGAGCGATAGTGAAGTGGTTGCTCTTCATCAGAAGAACATAAACTCTTTATGGTCACCTGTAAAAGGTAAAAGAGGTGCTGGTAGGCCTCCAGTTTGACCCTCTTCTCCTTGCTGAGGGCCTTCAGGCCTCCCCTCTGCTTGTTCATCATCATCATGTCTGATAGCTGGCTCTTGTTCTTCTTGGTGAGCTTTTTGCTGTGGGAAACCACCTCCTGCAGGGTAATCTTGTTCTTCACCAGCAGGCCGATTTTGATGTCCATCAGGTTCAGGTCGTTCTCCAGCTGCTGGTTGGAGCGGATGTTTGTGACCACCTCCTCACGGAGCCGCATCAGCTCCAACTCCTCCTGGAAGTCCTGGTCGCTGTGGTCCAGCAGGTGGACGAACTTCCTCACCACGGCCATTGGCGGGTCTTCGGCGCTGACTGTGGAAAGGTCACAGAGATATCCGTGATCCGAGGCTCACAAGCTACCTGATCCTAACGGCGGGTGAGCCTAGCCCACTCACTCAGAGTCTTGTAGTCATCCCTCGCTTTGTTGGCTCGAATGAAGGCCTGAATCTTCACCACTTCACCGATCTGCAGTGACAAACATCAATCACCTGGCTGATCAATAGTCCTCATTAGTTCTAAAAGGATGCAGAGTGAGTCAGAGAGGAAATGACATCACATAAGTCACGGTGCTAAATGAGCCTCTACCCCTGCAGGCTGGTGAGTCAGGGGAAATTCATCTCCCCACCGATTTAAAGCTTTCATTAAGCAACTTGTTTACAGTTCACTTGAGCTTTCCTGACAGAAAATGATACATTTCTTGTTTCTCCCAAATTTAATGAACAGCTACGTTAAGGAACCCCCGACTCACGTGGTCGTGGAAGTACTGGAGCCGATCCTTGTACTTCTTACGAGCTTGATGCATACGGACCAGGGACTGGATCTGAGAGGCAAAAACAACTCCTTCAGCGATTACTGAAAACTAACATTTCTGCATGGACTTGTTAATGATGTTACCTTAACAGCCTCTTCAGAATGATCTTCCAGATACTGCTTACGCTCATTAAACTCCTTCCTCTGTTTGTATCCCTTCCAGTGGGCCTGAGAAGAAGGTTCTGGTGTCAGGCTGGTATTTCTGATCATCTTTACCCTCTGAGTGACGAGTTTAACCACGGCAAGCTCACCTGTATCCGTGTAACAGCCGGGTCCTGGGATTTCAGGAAGTTCATCCGCTCCTTTAAGCCATTCCTCACCATATAACCACGGCAGCGAGCCTGAAGCTTTGTGATCAGAGTCTCATTGGCCAGCCAGAGCTGCTCTCGGTTGTAGGCTGTGGTTACCCCAGAAACCACCCCCTAGGAGGAGAATCTAACTCTTAAATGTGGTCTTAAGGAGCTTGAAAAGACAATTCTGAGAAGATCCTGACCTGGATGTCCTCCTTATTGAGCTGGGTGTTGTTTTGCACAAAGTTCTCTGGCGCTACCCACGTTCCCTCTTTGGTCTGCAGGTTGTAGTAGTAGTTGTGTCCTCCCTTCACCCAGTGCTGCACCCACTCACTGCTATCATCACCTGGGCAGGTAGGGTTTTGGGTCGAGGAGACCAGAGAGAGGTGTTAAGTGGTGCAGACGGTTCAAACCAAGCATAACTGACCCATCCCCACCTGAGCTCATCTCCTACCGTCCTGGAACATTTTTGCAAACCAGTTTTCCAATAAAAGAACATTTCTTTATTTTTCACCATTTGTTCTTGTTGATGTTTATTCACAAAGAACAGAACAGGACAGCTTTTTGAGGATTTCTGACAAATCCCTTCTGAGGGGGCGTAGGCTTAACTGTCACAACTGCCTGCACCTGTGCAGGTGTGCATAAAGGCATGCCTGCTGAGACTTGAACCTGTTTGATTTTAAATTTCACATCCTAGACCCTTTTCTGAAGTCATCCTTTCTGTTACAAAAAAAACCTCGTTTTGGTTTCAAATTTCTCCTCACCTTCCTTCTTCTTCTCCTCTTTAATGGTGGCCAGGTCGTCCTGATAGGTTTGTGCACACTCTGAGGTGACGCCATACAATCCTGCTCCAGGATTACGGAGAGCAACCAGAGTCTGAGCTGCATCACTGCCGTCAACTGCTTCATTAATGGCCTGGATGGACTGGGAGACTGCAGAGACAAACAAAACACACCACTTGGAGCTTCTGAAGGAAACAGACAGCAGACTGATGGACAAAAGTGTGTATTCTTACACTGTAAGGCGTCGCGTGTGTCCTGGTTTGCCCTCAGAATAGCATCCTGGATCTCATCCAGCCACAGAACAGCTGAAGAGTCCTGAGTCTCCTGAATAGACACAACAAAACAAATAAACACACACAAATCCTATCTGATAAGTCTAAACAGCAAGTTGGAAAATTCAGTCAAAATCCAAACTTTGAGTTGCCTTAAATGGTTTTATATCACCACCACACCCAGGACTCAAATTACGGCATCTGCTACAGGTGACCCACTTTCTGCTTTATTTTAGATTTTTTGTGAAATTATGAATAGAGCTGAACAAGAACAGCTTGTTTAGAAAGGATGCATGAGACAACCTCATCTTTGTAAAAAGAAGAGTTTTCCTAATCCAGACTGCAAAACTGTAAAACCACTCTTGTTTGTAGTTTTATATCGTCCACCAGGCCTTTACTCAGAGTTTTTGGATCAGATCTCTGATTTTTTTTTAATCAGATTTGGTGCTAAATACTGATAAGGTCATTGTAGTGGGGGATTTTAATATTCATGTGGACATTGAAAATGATAGCCTCAATGTAGCCTTTAGTAATATCTTAGACTCAATTGATTTTACTCAAAGAATACATAGCTCCACCCACTCCTGCCATCATACATTGGACCTTGTGCTGACTTATGGCATAGAGTGTGAGGAAATAACGATCTTTCCACATAATTCAGTCCTCTCGGACCACTTTTGAGTTTTTTATAACTGCGTTCTCGAGACATGAAAGTAAATTTTACTATAGTCGGTCTCTATCTGACAACGCAGTTGCATCTTTTAAATCAACTGTTCCATCTTTACTGTCCTCAGCATCTCAGAGGCATGTAGCAGAGGGCAATATTTTCAGTTCTAGCCCCTCACAAATTGATGCCTTAGTTCATCATGTTAATTCCTCTTTACGTGTGGCATTAGATGATGTTGCCCCTTTAAAAAAGAAGGTTATTAGGGACAGGAAGTAGGCTCCCTGGTTTAATTCTCATTTACGAGCCTTAAAACAAAACTAGGAAATTGGAGAGTACATGGCGCTCTACGCACCATGAGGAGGCCTACCTATCCTGGAAAAATAGTCTTGTGCTTTATAAAAATAAGCTTCGACAAACTAGAACTGCTTATTTTTCAGCACTAATTGAGGAGAATAAGCATTATCCTAAATTTCTTTTCAGTACAGTTGCTAAACTTACACAGAATCATAGCTCTGAGCCATCTATTCCCTTAGCCCTCAGCAACAATGACTTCATGGGATTTTTTACAAGTAAAATTAATTCTATTAGAAACAAAATCTTTAGCATCCTCCCTAATGCGATTTCTTCTTCCTCAGTAAGTGAGGCAGCATCAGAGGTGACTGTAGAACCTCATCTGTGCTTGAACCGTTTTGATCCAGTTGAGCTTTCAGAGTTATCAAAAATATTAGCTTCATCTAAACCTTCAATTTGCATTTTGGATCCAATCCCAACCAGATTATTTAAAGATGCATTTCTTTTGGTTACTGCCCCCATTCTAGATATAATCAATCTATCCTTAGTAAATGGGTATGTACCACAAGATTTTAAGGTTGTTGTAATCAAACCTTCACTTAAGAAGCCTTCTCTGGATCCAGATGACCCAATGAATTATAGACCAATATCTAACCTTCCATTTTTATCCAAAGTCCTGGAGAAAATAGTGGCCATCCAAGTATGTCAGCATTTAAACACTAATGCTCTGTTTGAGGAATTTCAGTCTGGTTTTAGAGAGTATCACAGCACTGAAACTGCATTAGTGAGAGTTACAAATGAAATTCTCATGGCCTCAGATAAGAATCTTGTGTCTGTTCTAGTCTTGTTAGATCTCAGTGCTGCCTTTGACACAGTTGATCACAATGTTCTTTTAGAAAGACTTGAACATGTTGTAGGGATCAAAGGAACAGCGTTAGGCTGGTTTAAATCCTACCTGTCTGACAGATTTCATTTTGTAAATGTACATGACAAATCGTCTTCATACTGCAGGGTTACTTGTGGAGTACCGCAGGGTTCAGTGCTTGGACCAATTCTTTTTACTATGTATATGTTCCCAATTGGTGAAATCATTAGACAGCATGGGATAAACTTCCACTGTTATGCTGACAATACTCAGTTATATTTATCCATTAACCCTGATGAACCTAATCGGTTGGGTAGATTACAGGCTTGTCTTGAGGACATAAAAAATTGGATGACTCTAAACTTTTTGCTTTTAAATCAAGACAAGACGGAAGTTCTCATCATTGGACCAGAAATCCAGAAAAGGAAATTGCTTAGTCAATCACCTGACCTGAATGGCATTACATTAATCTCCAAGAACAAAGTAAGGAACCTTGGCGTTATCTTTGACCAGGACATGTCATTCAAATCCCAGGTTAAACAGGTTTGTAGGATTTCCTTTTTCCACCTTCGGAATATTGCTAAGATTAGAAGCATCCTTTCCAGGAGTGATGCTGAAAAACTAGTTCATGCATTTATTACATCAAGGCTGGATTACTGTAATTCATTACTCTCAGGAAGTCCACAGAATGTAGTTAAAAGTCTTCAGCTTGTCCAAAATGTTGCAGCTAGAGTTCTGATGGGAATTAAAAAGAGAGATCATATCTCTCCAGTCTTAGCTTCCCTACATTGGCTACCTGTTAAATTATGAATAGATTTTAAGATCCTTCTTCTCACATATAAAGCTCTTAATAATCAAGCTCCATCATACATCAGTGATCTGATTGTTCCATATGTTCCTAACCGAGCACTTTGCTCTCAGACTGCAGGTTTACTGGTGGTTCCCAGAATATCTAAAATTAGGATGGGAGGCCGATCTTTTAGTTATCAGGCTCCTCTCCTGTGGAACCAGCTCCCAGCTTTAGTCCGTGAGGCAGACACTTTGTCTACTTTTAAGAATAGGCTTAAAACATTTTTATTTAATAGGGCTTATGGTTAAAATCTGATGTTAGCCTAAATCTGGACAAGTGGGGGAGTAGAGGGGGGTGGAGTGTACAGTCGGTAAAGACGGCTCTCCCTTGCCCTGCCTCCAACATGCCTCCATCTAAATAGGATAGATTATCCAGAGTTATCTCTGTAGTTATGCTGCTATAGGTTTAGACTGCTGGAGGATACACTGACCACTTTTCACACTCCACTGCTTTCTTCTACTATCTGCTCTTTAACTAGTATTTTCAGCAATTTCAGCTGCTAACTTTATTTTTTCTCCAAGTGTTTTTCTCCCCAGAAGAAGCTACAATGATGTTCTGCTGAGCTGTGGTGGCCTCATGGAGGGGGCCATCGACTAGCACACTGCTGCTAACCACTTAAACTTTCTCCTTCTCCTGATAATAACTTTTTGCTTTCCTTGACGTTGGATGTGCTAATACTAGTTTATCTGTTTAATTATAGATTCACTAGGATAAATACAATAAAGTTTATCTCTCACCAAATAGAATATTTACTAAGAAATCACAATATAACTATAGACACCTTACTTTGTCTTGTGTGTGTGTGTGTGTGTGTGTGTGTGTGTGTGTGTGTGTGTGTGTGTGTGTGTGTGTGTGTGTGTGTGTGTGTGTGTGTGTGTGTGTGTGTGTGTGTGTGTGTGTGTGTGTGTGTGTGTGTGTGTGTGTGTGTGTGTGTGTGTGTGTGTGTGTGTGTGTCTGCTCTGTCTTCTCGATCCCCAGTGAGTCGTGGAGGATGGCTGTTTATACTAAGCCAGGATTCTCTGGAGGTTTCTTCCTGTTGAAAGGGAGTTTTCCTCTCCACTGTCGCTTTATGCTTGCTTAGTATGAGGATTGCTGTATAGTCACTGACACTAGTCAGTGACTTGATGCAATTTGCTGGGTTCCTTATATAGGAAACATTATTTCTGATTGGCTTAATGAACTGACCTGAATTGGAATTATGTGAAGTGCCTTGAGACAACTCTTGTCGTGATTTGGCGCTAAGAAAATAAAATTGAATTTAATTGAAGAGTAGTTTTGTAAAGCTGCAACTACGTGAACGACAAGACCTCTGAAACAACGTCTGTTTAAACAGAGGAGACCTAAAGGAATGTCTACCCATAGCACCATGTTTGGCACAAAAAACAGCTTATCAGCACACACACCTCCAACCAGCTGTCAGCATGGTAGAGGAGGGATGGTGATTTGGGTTCTTTGTAGTCCTCGTGAGTCCTGTAGTCTTCAACTGAGTCGGAAAAGTGTAGAAGACCTTCTTCAGGTCAGGGATGAGGTCCTGCTCCAAGTAGAGCAGTTTATCTCTGGGTTTTGAGTGAGGTAAAGATGGAGCACGAGATCGATAGGCGGATTGGTGCTGCGTCTGCAGTGATGCGGGCGTTGTACCAGTCCGTCGTGGTGGAGAGCTGAGTCGGAAGGTAAAGCTCTTGATTTACTAGTCGGTCTACATTGCTACCCTCACCTATGGTCACGAGCTTTGGGTAGTGACCAAAAGAACGAGATCGCGGATACAAGCGGCTGAAATGTGTTTTATCCACAGGGTGGCTGGGCTCTCCCTGAGAGATGGGGGAGAAACTCGGTCACATGGGAGGGGCTCGGAGTAGACCCGCTGCTCCTCCACATAGAGAGGAGCCAGTTGAGGTTGCTCAAGAATCTAGCTTGGACGGCTCCCTGGTGAGCTTTTCCAAGTACGTCTAACTGGGAGAAGACCTGAAGGAAGACCCAGGACACGCTGGACAGACAATGTCTCACGGCTGTCTAGGTAACACCATGGGATTCCCCCAGAGAAGATGGCCCAACTAGCTGGGGAGAGGGAAGTCTGGGCCTCTCTGCTTAGGTTACTGCCCCCGCGGCTCGACCCCGGGTGAGTGGAAGAAAATGGAAGGATGGAGTCCTCAAGTCCAGCATGAACTCCTCTGTGAACCAAATTATTCTAGAGACTAATAGGACTTCATCTGTCTGACAGCTGAAGTTTAGACTAAACCGGGTCATAAAACAGAACAATAGAGACTATTCAAGTTGACTGAAAAACAAAATACTCGGGTTTCAATGGTCTGGTCAAAGCATAGACATGACCTGATTAGAAACCACCGTCCATCAATGAACTGAAGCAACACTGTTACAGGAGTATGGAACAAAGTTCCTCTACAGCAGTGTGAGCCATCGATCAGTGTGAGCCATCGATAAGTCACTCAGAAAATGATGGAGTCACTACACATTACAGCCACGGCTGAATCAGAGGATGGCCTTGTCGGACTTTTTCTTAGGTACAACATACAATACCTCTATTTAACACAGGAAAAGGCTTAGATTACTGTTCATTTGTGTTGTTCCTTTTACAGACAAGCTCATTTTAAACAGCTGTAGTAATGCATTTTCTTCTGAATCTATTCTCACAATAATAACATTTGTAATTCCTTTAAATCATTACTAGTTTATCCTACAATGATCACATGTGGAAACGAAAAGCTTTCACCACCAAAACCTGCCGGCCTGTTTGTCGGCCTCAGACAACAGTAATCACGTCTGGGTAATAACCATAATCTCATATTCGACTGGATGGAAACAGCTGGATGAAAATAATAAAGCAAACATAATTACACCTTTTTGTTTTGTCTAGCATTTAACTGAAGTAGCTCACTGGTACACTTTAGACTTGCTGTATGAATTAATCTTGTCTCATACCTTTTGTTATTTCAACAGTTTTGTTTTAATGACATATTCCCTACACAGCCTTTTCTCCATGACTTAAATGTAAGGATGTGATGCTGCCACTAGATGGCACTCTCCACCTCTGTGCATCTGAAAATCTGCTTTCTAGAGCACCTCTCACTTGTCCCCACCCCTTCAAAAGTCCTGAAAGGAGGCACTGGGTGGGTGTGTGTGTGGGTGTGTGTGTTGAGCGGGTGAATCTGACACCTAAACTGGTGTCTGGGTCTGGTTGGAAGAGGAGAGGCAGCGTGAAGTGGTGAAAATCTGCAGGTGCAGCAGCAGTGAGCCCAACAGACTTCGACTTTCGGTCAACAGACCTGAGCGAGCGCTGATTAGTGTTTGTGCGTTTCCATTTGCTGCTGTAATTGCTATTTGTGGATGACTCACTGCAGCTGAAAGGAGGCCTTAGATGGCGTGGTGTCAGAGTGAGCGGGCAGGGCGGAGGGCGATGGCTGGACAGTTTGATTTTCTCTTTATTAGCACATCATGGAAATAAAGGAAGTGAAAGCTGCGGCAGTTGAAGACTAAAATTATCGAACATTTTCCTCTCCCCTTCGTAGAATTTCCTCAGATATCCAGATCAGCACTGTACCATTTAGTTAAACGGGTAGCTTAATCCTCCAGGTCACACACACAAGTAAAAAGTGTTAAAATTTTGTCTGGATCTACAAAGTTATGGTAACATGACTAGAAGTCTCCGTCTCCAGAACAACACGCTGCCAAACTGAAATTCAGAGTGCCTGTGGTGATTTCCTGCAGCAACAAAGTGAAGTGATCAGTATCTGAAAAAGGCACAACATTCAGCTTTAGTCAGAAGAGTCTGGTCAGGACTTCCTGCTGTTTATCTAAGCCCCGCCCACATATTTTATCTGTGGTTTGGACTGTTCTAATACTGTACATCTAATGAGGCAACGCAGTCGGAAACTAAAACACTCGCCCGTTACTTCTCCCTCCTCCCCAGACCCACGTGGACTGAAGGCATTTAGGTTCTCTACATGTGACCAGTCCTTCTTGGAGAAGATAACTGATGATCCTGCTTTGGGGCTGAGGAATCAAAGACCTGAAATCCAACAGGAAGCTGCTCTAATCGTTTCCTGCATCTTCAGATCATCACTGGGACCAGAGAGAGTGAGTGTGTGTGTGTGTGTGTGTGCGTGCGTGCGTGTGTGCGTGTGTGTGTGTGTGTGTGTGTGTGTGTGTGTGTGTGTGTGTGTGTGTGTGTGTGGTCAGCTTTCTGTCCTTTTATGGAAACAAATGACTCGGACCCTGATTTCCTGTCGGTGTTTTCTTTTTGAGTAACCCCTTCTAAGAGTTTCCAAATGATGCCTTTCAAGTTTTTTTAAGTAACGGATTCTATTTGCAGTAAAACTACAGCAGGCTGTGGCCTTGAGCATGAAACCCCCTTTTCATCCATCTCTACACAAAACAAAAGTTAACTGAGCTAAAAGTAGCACTTTCCTTTAAAACTGAACGAGTAATAACTTCCAGGTCATGCCTGGCTGGTATTTTTAGCTCCAGTGTGATTTTTCTGCTCTGCAGCAAAACTGTAACCAGCATCTTATCTGCAGCTCAACCTTTGTTTCTCTTAAGACAAGAAAACGGGCCAAATAAGGTGCTCTGCTTGTAACGTCACATGCAAATGAGCTGTGCATGTGCTCAAACAATAAAACCACACTCATCACTGATGATAACTCAGGCAAATGAGTCAGAGAGAGCAGGACGAAGTGCTCGAGATCCTGTTTAACGCGTGTCAAGGTCTGAAACCAAAGAGCAAAGACAGAAGGGACCTACACTTCTCATAAAGATATACAACAGGAAGTGAGAGGGGGAAGGAGAGAGGATAACACCATCAGCATCTGCTGGAAGCCTGACTAGCATGGAGACATCTGCAACAGATCTAATAAAATACAGCTTCTACATGTTTTAGTTCTGTAACACATCATGACAGACTAATTAAGCCACTTAATGATTTGTCCTAGTCAGCTATTAACAGCAAATGTTCACTTTCTAAAATAAGATGCAAAGAAATAAACGTTTGCAAAAGATGTTGTAAAATAAACAGGATCTGCAGACATAATCCAATAAATCTGCCATGTTCAGCTCTAAGCCATGTGACAAATCTAAAATTTGGTCATCAGCTTGGGTTGTTTCAGTAGGGCTGAAACGAATCTTCGGATGATTCAATTCATTAAATCATTTGATTCATTATTTACTGATGTGAAGCTTCGTTAAATGTGCGCACCAGTCTGAACACACTTTACTGGTGCGCTGTGTGGTAAATTAGATGCTGTGGAGGAAAACAGAAACCAGCAAAGACAGAAACCAGTGTAAAAGGCAGAAACGGTCCAAAGTTTGGGGTCAAGAGTTAAACTAGGGTTAGGGCAGATTAGCTAATGCTAAGCTAGTGCATAGCACGCTCGCAAAACACGATCAAGTGTGGTTCAGAAAAAATGTGATGGTTGTGAATGACTAAACTCTACAAGCGGAAGAAAACTCCCCACCATCCCGTTTATTCGTGGATCTCTGCAGCTGCAGCTGCTACCTCGAGTCTGTTGTTGTACCGAGTCAGCGACTCGAGCCTACTCCGCACACCGCAAAAATTATAGGGCAAGCCGTTGTAGCATGTTCACAAAAATAAAATATGCCATCATTACATTGATGCTAGTAGAAATTTAATATTATAATTTCCAGTAGATTACTACCGAACATGTTACTGAAATAATTAAATTCTACTGATCATATGTGAATATATTTAGATAAAATTTAAATATGAGAAAATCCACTAGAACCAAAAATAATTTATGGTGCACATAATGCACATTTTTTAAAACTTCCTCAATAGCTTTAAGGTGTGGGTGTGAGTGACCCCCCCCCCCCCCAAAAAATCTGGATGCAACTGTCGCCTGGTCCTGTTTGCATGAGCTGTTGCATAATGCTCACAATTAAATCAGCTACATGCAAAAGCAAATGACAAACACAGCAAAAGTGAGCTCTCACTACACCCGGAAACCTGAACGTCTGCAGAACTGTGCAAACGTCTCGAGTCTTGTCATGCTTGCAGCCGTCAGCTCTGTGAGAATCACCTTGTTGTTGCACAAAACTCAGACTTCTTTTGGATTTGTTATAGATTCAGCTGAAGAGATTAGACCAAATTTGGTCTTTGTGGCAAAACCGCTGGTAACAAAGAGCCTAAATATCCATTTTAAAATTATTTCTCAGCAAAGCTGTTTATTATGGGACAGCACAACACTGGCCACTTGTCTTTAGGAGCCTTTCTCATGTCTGAATGAATAACAACCTTAACTAACAGAAATATGTCCTACATGCGTCTTTACGAGAGAGAATAACTTAGTATCTGTGAGACAACATTCTGTCTTACGTGGGCCTTCTCTCTGCGGGCCTCCAGCAGTATATCATGGTAGTGCTGAGCCACAGACGGGGCCACATCTGTGAGCTTGGCGGACGGGTTCTGCAGCATTTCCAAGGTCTTCAAGGGATCTCCCTCATCCAGAGCCTCGTTGATCAGTCCAATAGCTGCAATTCCTGCAACAACATGAGCAGAAGCACCCAAAGTTAGGAACGCAGCATAAAATGAATGACTGCTCTTTCATTTTTACAGAGTGGGCTACCATGAGGCTACAAGAACAACGATTAATGCATAAATCAACATTACAATCAACTCTAGGATTATTTGTGTTCATTAGCTTGGTTTATAATTATTAAACAGGCTGACTCAATATTTTAACTTGTAACAGTTTTCCGTATCTGTGTTGTTCTCGTACGCTCATGCTCCTCCTGCACAGCCAGGTTGACTTGGTCGATGCAGGCCTGAATGTCGTTCCAGGTCAGATAGTCGTTTCCCTCCTCTCTGGCTGCCGCTTTAAGATGCATCAGCTCATCCAAATACCTGAACAGCACAAGCACGGGAGGACAGTGACCACCTGAAAACAAACATCTTCAGAAAAAACAAGCACGGCGCTCACCTCTGAGCATACTCATTTTCCACGTTACTGAGTCCAGTGACAGAGCTGGACAGCTGCTTCCAGAGGGCGCCTCGGTCCCCAACGTCCATCGCCTGGTTCATCAGCACCACCGAGGACAGCATCTCTACAGCAACGAGCAGCTCGGGGTGGCTCAGGTATTCCTGAAGTATCAGATTCACTTTAGGTAAATTCAGTTTTAAAAGCGGAGAGTGGAAAGACTAAAGACAAAGACAGTTTGCAAGTGTTTTAGGAGCTTTAGAAACGATTTTAAGCAGATGGCTGTCATCTAAAAGCAGTTCCAACTTCATCAATTCCTCAGTTCATGTGACAACTGCAGGAAAACTGGAAATTAACAGAGTTTATCTCCTTCACTACATTTAAAACCAGGCAAAGAGCCCTTGAGTTGGATTCCCTGTGTTGCAACAGCCTTCTATAATTTTGTACATAACATGTCTGTGTAACTGAAAAATTTGTAACTAACGTTTGCTGCCTCTTGGCCAGGACTCCCTTGAAAATTAGGTTTTTAAACTCAATGGGACCTTCCTGGTTAAATAAACAATAAATAAAAATGAAAGTTTTAGGGAACCCCTGCTGAACTTGACCCCTGGGGGCCTAAGACAGTTTGCTGCTCTTACACTAATTATAGTGAATAAATAATCCTAAAATAGGTGCTGGTGTGTTTCATCATGGACACCTCTGGGCTTTGCTGCTGCAGACATGCCAGCTCCCTCTGGTAGAGATCTGCACAGCTCGGGTAGACCTCCGGCAGCTGAGCGTCAGGATTCATCAGCTCCTCCGCCGTCTTCTCCGGCACGCCTGCTCTGATGGCAGCATTGATGCTCTCCACCGACTTCAACACTACTCAAACACATTCAGGTGAAATGCATCATAAGGAAAAGAGCCCAGATGCAGGATAGAACCCATGTGTAATGTTCTTACTCTTCAGGTAGCCATCTGCAAGCGCATTGCCCACGTCCACTCCACTCTGCAGCTCGTCTTTAGTCAGAGGTTCTCCGGGAGATGTCTAACAAGATGGAACTCATGATTGAAAACACAGAAAACAAACAGGAAATTCCTACATGCACAACCTGCACCCACCTGCTCCTTAGCCTCCCTGTCCCCCTGCAGCTGTTTGAGGTACCAGCCTTTGTTCGGAGGCTGCAGGTTCTGGACACCAACGGCCTTCATAGAGGCATATAACTTCTCCTCATCTCCGTTCAGCAAAGCCTGATCAGCTCCACTCAGGGCTTTGCTCACTGTTGGAGAAATGATGACATTCCTCCAGTGAACCACAGAAACCAGGGCAAGTTTACTAATCTGTAAAAAAATGTCTTCGCCAGGCTTACCGTTGACCGTGTTGACATTTCCTTGGATCTCAGCCTGGGTGAGGAGCTCGTCGTAGATATCTCTCTCCACCTCAGCATTCTCCATTTGCTGCAACACAAACACGACTTAGAGCAAGGAAAACACAACAGTAGATGCTCAATACATCAGTAAACGTTTTAACAACAGGAAGTGACTAAAAACCAGGTATTGTGCCTTTTCAAAGTGACTTACTTATTAACCCCCAGAGACCCAAATTTAGAAAACAACTGCAAAATCTTTTTTTAACCTTTCACATGTTGTTCTAGGAGGCCAGATAAACGGGCCTATTTACACATTTTAACAGCCAATAGTGTTAAAGAACTGAACAATAGGACCTATTAGCAATGTAAATGTGCTTTTAAAAAGAAAAAAATGGGGAAGGTTTATTTTTGTAGACTTAAATTTGATGTTGTAATATTACAACCGTGGGTCTCTGGGGGTTCTTTCATTAAACCTTCATACGTCAAATATTCCAACATTTTTCCCATCGCAATTTTAGGAAAACCAGTCAAACATAAGGTCTAATTTTTTTGTGCCACACTAATGATGTATATTTCTGTAGCTTCAGGGGTATACAGAAGGAATTCAAGTGACACCACCAGGCCACGCCCACCAAGTAAATAAAACAAACCTCCTGACTCAAAATGACCTCAGGCTATATGAGCAGCTTCTATTACCAGAAAACAGAACTAAAATGAGGAAGAGCTGTTGGGAAATCGATCGTATGGAGAGATTCATCACAAACCTTGTTTTTAATATTTAGAATAAGTAAAAACTTAAACATATGAAACCCAAATGGATGACTGCATCTCAGAGACACTACTGGACCCCAGAAACAGAAAAAAAGTGATGTGCAGTGAACGGTTCCGCTCAGTTATGATAGTTTTCTGGGGAAAAGTGGCTAATTTACACCATTTTATAAACCATAAACTACACATGCTGTTTAGTATCTTGTTTATAGTAACTGAGAAGCTTTTCCAGCGTTCGAATGAAAACCGAGACTGTGTGTGAAGTTATGATGTTGCTTTGGTAGCTTCAGGATAAATCTAATGTGTGTTATCTGAAAAAGAAAACGCCAAGTTTCTTTACACAAATCTGTTTACTAGTTATTTTGTATCCCAAGTGGAATCTGGCTTTTGTTCTGAAACCTCTCACCCGTTTGCGTGAGCTGGCCACCTTCTCTCCCTTGGCTCGGTAAAGGACGTCGTGGTACTGCTGGGCTGAACTGGGATCCAGACTGACGAGCATGGCGTTGGGGTTCTGCATGGCGCCCAGCGTGCCCTCAGGAACGCCCTGATCGATGGCCTCGTTGATGGCGATCACAGCAGCGTGCACTGAGGAGGAAACACAGAAAGGGTCAAGACGCATTTCTAAATGAATGCTGGGAAGTTTTTATTGTTTAATTTGGTCCTCATGTATTCTTAGATAAACTAATGCAATTGTGAGTTTTGCGTTCCAATAAAAAACCCAGAAATTTTGATTTGACCAAGCTTCAGTCATGCTAATAACAGGACCACACGTTTAGCTCTTATTTTGGCACAAATGCACGAGAAGGTAAAAGCCCTTTAAAATATGCACTTCAAACTTTTCTAGAGTCATAAATTAAGTTTTAACTACATTTAATTAACATGATCACTAAGGACGTGTGTTGGTGAAATTATGGCAACACATAAAGTATCACGATACGGGGAGACGATACAATATATAACGATATATTGAGATACATTCAGACAAAATTAGCAATTTTTTTAGACTGAATTTATAATCGGAAAATTCAGTTAACAGTCCAAACTGATACTTAACGTTTAACATGAGGTATCAGAACCATAATAGAGGGATTTACATTTAAATGGTGGAAACGAAACCCATTGCATACTTCTGACAACTAGCGGTCGGTGTTGGAATTGCACCAAATGACAGAAAGTACACAAATGTTTGCAAGTAAATTCTTCCAAAAATCAGATACACAGCTTTTGAATATTGCTGGAAATAAATAACATGAAATATAATCATGTCGATGTTTTCTCACATCCCTAATGATCACTAGATTATGGTAACTGATCTGCTGGTTCATTCATTAACCAACTTCAAATTTGCCAACACAACAGAAAAGGAACAATATTTATAAAATGTATAGAAAGTTGACCTTGGATGATTAAGAGAAACGCAACATTGATGGTTTAACTGACATTCAGTCACTGTGGTCAGATGTGTGGTAACGTTCCTCATAAAGATCTTAAGCAAAAGCAGTGATAAAACCCGCCAAACAAAGGGATTAGAACAGGATTCAGACTCGGCTTATTAATAAAGCAGATCTGTATTGTCTTCTTTACAATTGCTGCTGGATTTGTGACATCTAAGAAAATCTCTGTTCATTAAATGTATTTTATCAGTTTTGTCGTAGAACAGTTGGGAGGACACATTCAATTCAGATCTGTTGAAAATGTGTTATTTTCCTAAATAAGCTCCAACTGGTGTTCATAAGTCTGAAGTTAAAGGAGCCTGAAGCCCCCCTTCCCTCCCCTCCCCTCCGTCGACATTTGACCCCTCTCACATGCAGCTTCGTCCACTGAAAGCTCATTGGCCAGGATCCCACCAATCTTGCTGAAGGCGGGCATCTGGATTCCATACTTCTCCAGCTCGCTCTTCATGTTGTTGATCTCCTCCTCTAAGAGAGAGAACACAGAGCAGAAGGAGCAGATCCAGGGGTTACAGGGGGGAAAATGGAAAGAAAAACAGGGAGACCAGCGACTGGGGGTGGGGGGAGGACTGGAGAGACAAACTGTTCCTGGCTCATGTGTGATAATCAGATTCCAGAGACTGGCTCTGGGACTGGCAGCTGAGCGGGAACTCAGACAGGAAAAACTCTCACAGCCTCGAATGACTTTCACATTTGCAGCAGCTCCTTCCCTCTGTGGTCTGCTCCTCAGTCACACAGGGTGAGAACAACCTCAGCACATTTTAAACTTTGGGTTACCATCTCTAAAACCCTGGGTTTAGGATGACACAAGCAGACACAGACTCATCCTGATGCCAGCTTACTTACCGGTGAAATCAACTTTTCCATACAGATCCTGGATCTGGGGGGCCAAGCCCAGCTTGAACAAGTACAGGCTGTAAAAGAAGCACAGATGACACCATGAACAGATTGTAGTGAGAGACACACACACATCGGATACATCACATGCAGTGGATTTAGCTAGAGAACATCCTCACTTTAGAGAAATGTTACAAAACAGGATCATGAATATAAAGCTTCAGAGTAGCGAGGGCACGCACACACACGCACACACACACACACACACGCACACGCACACGCACACGCACACACACACACACACACAGATCAGAAGGACATCCTACAACGATGCCGTTTGATTTGTTCATTATTGTTTCCTGGACTCCTGTTGCACACAAACACTGTGAATCCTTCACAATAAAAGCCCTGCTGAGCGTTTCCTTTTTGAACATAGTGGAGTTTTTGTTCTGCAGTAGCAGGGTCTCTCTCAGCGCGCCATCGCTGCTGAGGTGAGACTCAGTAAGACAATCATTTGGGACTTCTGAGGGTTATATAACAAAACAGTCAAGATCCCAAAACAATTCACCAGCATCAAGCTGATGGGTCCAACTGGACGTCCGTCAAGACATTGGACGATCCTGAACCAGACTTAAGGCCATTACTGATGCCCACTGCAGCCCCATAACCATCAGATGACTTATGAGACTGAAGGTCTCACAAAAATATCTTCAAAGGCCTCATCTCCTTGAACTCCACAGAACTGACTGTTAGGACATTAAAAGGTGGAAGAAGGTTTTATTCACTGATGAGACTAAATTTAACCTTGATGGTCCTGATAGTTTCCAATGTTACTGGCATGACCAGCAGATCTCACCTGAGATGTTTTCTACACACCACAGTGGAGGGGGCACCATAACGGTCTGGGTATTTTTTCCTTCAGTGGAAGAATGGAGCTTCAGGAGGTTCAGGGGTGTCAAATGGCTGCTGGCTATGTCCAGATGATGCCGAGAGCATCCCTCATGATTGAGGATCCCGGTCTGTGGCAACAGGTGAGCTTTTCAACAGGACAACGCTACAGCATATGGACTTCTTCCAAGGGAAGAACATCACTCTTTTTTACCATCCTGTGTGTTCTCCTGATCTAAATCCAATGAAGAACCTTTGTGGAGGAATGGAAAGAAAGTTTACAAAAATGGACAACAGTTCCAGCCTACATGAGGCCGTTTTCACCACTGGAAGAAATGTTCCCACTCGCTTAATGGGACACGTGCATCAAGCACGCCTCAGAGAGTTTTTGAAGTGATCAACAATAACGGCAGAACCCTTCAGAGTTTGTGTTTGAAACTTTGACTTTTGTTTCGGGGGGGTTAACAGGGTTTTTGGACTTTTGATCAGGTGTAAAACAGCCCATTGCTGTATCAGCACGGTTTCCAATAAATAGCAAGCTCCAAAACTGTTTTGTCTCACTCCCATTTCTTCTACTCTATTGGAACCTTGATAAAATCCAAAAGTGCAAAATATCATTTTCAGCTATTTATTAAGTGGTCTTAAACTTTTGATCGGGACTGTATACATAAAATATTCCGTAAAAAAAAAATCCAACCTATTTTAAAACAGCGTGTGACTCAGACTTATTAGGTTGAGCCGGTGACAGAAGTGGGCGTTTCATTTTGGGGTAAATTTTGGTTTAGATGTCTGGTTGCAGAGCCTGCATCATGAACATAAACACGTAATTAAACACAATAAACCATTTCTGCTTTGTGCTTTAGCCGGTCTCTGCATCCTTTTACCTGCAGAAAAACACTCCTTTAAAAGCCAACATTTCCGTACCTTCCACCACCAAATGTCGTTCTGCAGATAAACTCAATCGTTCACCTCATAAAAATGTCACAGGTTCAGGCCAAAAATGCCAAAAGGCCCCTGGGAATACACAGCTTGTAAAACTCCTGTGAATGAAGAATTCCTGCTTTCATAAACAAGCACGCCTTTGCTGACCTCTAACTGCTTCTTGGCCTGTTAAACATATCAGCAGAAGAAGAATCCAAGCTGTGTTCCGACTCCACGCTGCAGGGCAGCAGAAACTGAGCTCTAACTATGAGATGAAAAATAAAGAAACACAAACCTGAGAGCATGGATACAGTAGATGCATCGTGGCATGTTCTTTCTGTCATATATGTCTGTGGTTTCTGGGTAGAAGATCTGAAAGACAGAAACTGTGAGGTGAGCATCATGTTGCAGCACGTGTGTAGGAGTCACTCAGAATATTCAGTCAAAAAGGAGATTTCACAATGGTGACGTGCATTAACACGCTCCGGGGAGCAACTGGGGTCAAACAGCTGGAGGAACAGGCACAATCTTATAGAGTTGCCAAAAAATGACCACATTTATTTCCCACATCACCAAAATGCCAGTTTACTTCTAAAATGACCTCCAAGTGACCTTCTGAACCTCTATAAGGTTATCAGTAAAACACCAAACAAATACACTTCAGCACTGAGCAAACTTTCAACTCTGGAGTTCATTTGGCTGCAGTGAATAACCCTTTCAAATACTGATCATCACCTTTTTATGAAAAAAATCAGTAATTCACAATCAAAATCTACCATTTTACTTCTATTCCTTTGATTTAACAGCCAACCTTTGGATTTGTTGCATTCCACAAAATAAAATTTGCATATTAAATTATAAAATTTCAGAATGCACCACAAAGTAAGATTATAATAAGTTCTGTGTATGTGATGAGTGTTCGTTATATTGTGAATATAAAAGTCTTCTGTTTGTGGTAAAGTGGAAATGATCAAAAGTGTAGCTCTAATTTACCACATAAATGCAAAGTTGTATAAATTGTGTGTTTTGTATACAGATTTGTGTGATTTACAATGTTAGCCAATAGCATTATACACACAAGTTAAAGAACCTGAAAGGGCAAAAAATGATGTGGTAGACTCCATACATTTAAAATTATAAGTACACAGGACCTAAATGCAAGTTACTATTACTGAGACAAATTAGTAAAACATACTGGAAGTTTTGCTTGCAGTTTACTACTGCTTAACTATGTACAACTCAGAAAAACTACTTCAGTAAACAAATTTCCAAGTACTTTGTACTGGTTTGACTTAGTTAAAATAACTTTTAAATAAGTTCATTTTACTTGTGAAATGTTAGTAGCTGCTACACATAAAATCTAGTCCTGTGTACTTATTATTTTAAGTGCAATCGGTTTGCATGCTTTTTTTTCAAGTGGGCGGAACTAATCAGATTTAACAGTGTAACACATACAAGAGTGTGTGTTTTGAGTGTGTGTTCTCCCATAACCCAAAGAAACCTCAGAAGAAAAAAAAAACCTAAAATCCACTTTTTTAATTGTCATCTAACCTGAAAAACCCAGATACTCTTTAGATCATAGGAACATTTTATACACTGCTTATTAAAGACTAGATCAGCCATCAGTGGGCTATAAATTGTAACTTAACGGGAGATGACTTAAAGACTGGATAGAACTAATAACCGTCATAGGCAGCAGACCAGCTGTTGCTCTTATTTCAGCTTAAACATAAAAAAAACTCAAGCTAAAGAAAACGAATGTCACATGTCAACTAGAAACACTGATACAATCTAATTTTAAATGATGGTCACTGTCATCAACTATGACGAAGTTTTGTAGCAGCTCTAGAATATTGGCTTGACTTAGTTTATTTTGTAACCAAAAATCTTAAATAATCTAGCGTGGGTTTTAAAGTCTAAATTAAGAGGAAAATAAATGTTTTCTTGCAGCTTTAACTGTTGGACAGCTGTGAGTGCTCTCACCTTTGGCAGTCCCTTCTCTGACATGGCGTTGAGCCACTGGATGACATTATCTGTGTGTCTGAAATGAAGACCTGTTGCCTGTAAGAGAACAAAAAAAGGTCGATACATCAGCGGTATGTAATATTTTACAAAACCAAACACTCATGTATAGTTGTGTTTATCTGCAGTAATACATTAAGGTGCACATAGTTTATTTTGTTCAGTGGAATCAACAAAAATGGTTCAATGGTCCAACTTATTGGGATGCAGATCTTTACAGTAAGTTTACAAAAAAGATGTAAAAACTACAGCCTAGAGGCTCTTTTATGCAATGTCAGGAATGAAGAACTGTCAAGTACACAGGTGGCAGGAACAGCCAATCACACGTTAGCAAGTATAAGCAGAGCCAATAGATAAGCTTATGGATGGCTCTAATGGGAAACAGGCTTCAACACAAACAGCTGTTTTCCACTTGGTCCAAGTGCTCGACCAGTGTCCATTTAATAAAGTGTAATGCTGTTTTTGATGGTAAAAAGTGAAGGGGACAAAAACTGACGTTGGAAAAAAAAGGGGGGGGGGGGGGCATGTCCCCCACAAAACTATGTCCATGCCAACAGCCAAGGTGGGTTAAATGGCTTGCCCAAGGACACAATGACTAACAGACGGAGTGGGACTTGAACTGGGGTTGGCACTTAACTCCTCTGCCACTGTCATAAAATATATTTTCCCAGGATTATATCAGTAAACGGTTTTCAAGTTTCTTTGAGTGGAAAATAGATTCTATTCCACGATCAAAAACAAGAAAGTGATCCAGGTCATATTTTCAGGGTTAATTAAAAGATCATTTGTTTTATACTCAACCCTTTTCCTTATGATTTATCTGAAATACAGGGAGTGCAGAATTATTAGGCAAGTTGTATTTGAGGAATAAGTTTATTATTGAACAACAACCATGTTCTCAGTGAACCCAAAAAACTCATTAATATCAAAGCTGAATGTTTTTGGAAGTAGTTTTTAGTTTGTTTTTAGTTTTAGATATTTTAGGGGGATATCTGTGTGTGCAGGTGACTATTACTGTGCATAATTATTAGGCAACTTAACAAAAAACAAATATATACCCATTTCAATTATTTATTCTTACCAGTGAAACCAATAGAACATCTCCACATTCACAAATATACATTCCTGACATTCAAAAACAATACAAAACAAATAAGCGACCAATATAGCCACCTTTCTTTGCAAGGACACTCAAAAGCCTGCCATCCATGGATTCTGTCTGTGTTTTGATCTGTTCACCATAGTGTTGTCAAAAAAATCGATACCTAGATATAAATCGATACTTAAAGTGGTATCTAAATTAGATATTCCATCCCTGTGGTATCGATATTATGGACTATTATACACAGCCTTCTTCAAGTACACCGACACGCACGACAGCCAGATGCCGTAAAGCAGACTTCGCCTCCCAGACAAACAGAAGAAGACGCTGCATGGCTACATTGCAATTTCCCACGTGAGTTGTCTCCGATCCAAGTTTTGTCTGCCAAATAAATAAACAAAAACAGCGAATTTGGGAGGCGCTTCACAGCCCAACTTAATCAGCATACCAAGTCCGACACGTAGTTGTATATTCACGCTTACGTGCTTAAAGGAAAACTCCCGTTTATTGACACCCGTACTTAATTTCTAGCATGCAGTACGTTTGTTTACTCACGCTGACAACTTTGGTGCTACTTGGATTCCCCGGGGTATTTACCGTAGATCCATCGGCGAATCGCCATCAGTGTATATCCATATAACGGGTGCGGATGGGCACCCATGGTGCAGCCTCGAAATAAGACATTATCTGCACCAAAACATCTTCAAGTCGAAAGGTTTTGTTAGGAATCTTTAACGTGATTCCCCCTGTTCGTTTGGAGCGGGTCTGGGATTTCTAGGCGTGAACAGACTAGCCACGGCTAATCTAACCGGCGCTTTTAATGACGTCACTGCCGTGCGCCAGTCTGTTTTTAGTAAGATTACCGGTAGATGTACCTTTGTCCTACTGTGGAGAAATTTGTTTTCTCCCTTTATTGACCAACAGAGTTGTTCAAAAGTACAGAACAAAACATATGGCATTACAGCTTATGACAAAAATGCACCTTAAACAGAGTTTAAGCAGCAAAACATCACTCTGCAGATAGTGTATATATAGTGAGACAATTCATGATTTAAAGTGTTAACTTTGGCCAGTTTTTGTATGCACGTTTTAAAAAATGCTGATACTTGAAAGGTTTAAGCACTTCATACACTTAATTCTTAACATTTAATTTTTGCAATATAAATTGAGGAATGTTATTTTTTGAATAAACTTGTTCAATAAATTGGTGTTTTTAAATGGTATCGAAATCGAGTATCGAGTTTTTTTCAAGTATCGAATCGAGTTTGAAATTTTAGTATTGTGACAACCCTAGTTCACCATCAACATTGCGTGCAGCAGCAACCACAGCCTCCCAGACACTGTTCAGAGAGGTGTACTGTTTTCCCTCCTTGTAAATCTCACATTTGATGATGGACCACAGGTTCTCAATGGGGTTCAGATCAGGTGAACAAGGAGGCCGTGTCATTAGTTTTTCTTCTTTTATACCCTTTCTTGCCAACCATGCTGTGGAGTACTTGGACGCGTGTGATGGAGCATTGTCCTGCATGAAAATCATGTTTTTCTTGAAGGATGCAGACTTCTTCCTGTACCACTGCTTGAAGAAGGTGTCTTCCAGAAACTGGCAGTAGGACTGGGAGTTGAGCTTGACTCCATCCTCAACCCGAAAAGGCCCCACAAGCTCATCTTTGATGATACCAGCCCAAACCAGTACTCCACCTCCACCTTGCTGGCGCCTGAGTCGGACTGGAGCTCTCTGCCCTTTACCAATCCAGCCACGGGCCCATCCATCTGGCCCATCAAGACTCACTCTCATTTCATCAGTCCATAAAACCTTAGAAAAATCAGTCTTGAGATATTTCCTGGCCCAGTCTTGACGTTTCAGCTTGTGTGTCTTGTTCAGTGGTGGTCGTCTTTCAGCCTTTCTTACCTTGGCCATGTCTCTGAGTATTGCACACCTTGTGCTTTTGGGCACTCCAGTGATGTTGCAGCTCTGAAATATGGCCAAACTGGTGGCAAGTGGCATCTTGGCAGCTGCACGCTTGACTTTTCTCAGTTCATGGGCAGTTACTTTGTGCCTTGGTTTTTCCACACGCTTCTTGCGACCCTGTTGACTATTTTGAATGAAACGCTTGATTGTTCGATGATCACGCTTCAGAAGCTTTGCAATTTTAAGACTGCTGCATCCCTCTGCAAGATACCTCACTATTTTTGACCTTTCTGAGCCTGTCAAGTCCTTCTTTTGACCCATCTTGCCAAAGGAAAGGAAGCTGCCTAATAATTATGCACACCTGATATAGGGTGTTGATGTCATTAGACCATACCCCTTGTCATTACAGAGATGCACATCACCTAATATGCTTAATTGGTAGTAGGCTTTCGAGCCTATACAGCTTGGAGTAAGACAACATACATGGAGGATGATGGGGACAAAATACTCATTTGCCTAATAATTCTGCACTTCCTGTATACGTTAGGTCTCACATTATTATAAATCCTAAAGGATTTTAAAAGTGCCTTTATGTACCAGCAGCCTGGGCTGATGGGCCAGAATTCTTTAATTACAGTTAAGGTCGGCACTTTATTGGAGACTCATACTACATCAAAGATTTTAAGACAAACACAATAAAAGTTGGAGAGCAAGGTACTCGTAGCATTGATTTGGCATTTCTGCTAATAACAAAGGGAAAGTCTAAACTCTAGAATAGAAAGGACCCAGATCATGAAGAGGTTTTCTTTTCCTTTTACCTTGTAACGCGTCTGCTCGCGATCGTAGATCTTCTTTAGGGAAACGGTCTGCGGAGCAAAAAAGTTGCCCAGTTTGGCCAGATAGACACCATTCCTCAATCCCTCCTCCAGCTCTGTTGTTGGGGGCAACTCCTCATCCAGGCAAGCCTCCATCCATCTGCAGGGAGATGACAGGAAACACAACATGATAAATTCAACCGTTTCTTTCCAAAGATATTTATCTGAAAATCTGTTATCATAAAGCAATAAATGAACCAAGATTATGAGGTAAAACTGCAGAGATTATTCTGAGGTCTTCCAACAGATTATATCTTTTATTTATTGCTACATTTTCATATCCATCCTTGTCCAACACATGTTAGTTCTAGCTCGCAGAACACGGATGAAAGAGCTGAGCAGAAAGTAAATCACAGGTGTGGAGCGAGCAGCAGTTTCTCCTCCCGTGTTTTAAGGACCAAGACGACAAGCCCTGCCCGTGGCACCTTCCTGAAGTTCCCAGCATTCCTCATGTGTGACATTTCATTTCTTTGAGGTCATATTACGAAGTCACATTCCTGCTGTGTGTCTGACTCAGCTCTGGGCCACAGAGGTGGCGTGCTGAGCTCCCGTTCTGTCAGCTGGATTCCAAAACCAAAGCAGTTCAACCATCAAATCAAATTCACCGGAATAAGATAGGAAAGTATCCCAGAACTACTTCAAATAATTGCTTGTTGGTGTCATTAAAAGGTCTTGAAATGAATAGAGGCACACATTAGTTATGATAAGGAAATGACACAAAGTGACTAAAAAGGTGAAACAACTCAAAGAGAGATTAGTCTAGACAGAAGAAACAAGAGGATGATTTATAATACGACTAGGAAGAACCATCAAATAACTGCAAAAAAAATGTTAGATTTGGGTTTTTTTATGTTTGCTTTACCTGGAAACCTAGACTGCAACCACAACAAATTTTGTTGACAAAATTTTATCTTGTTTTTTTTCGTGACAATAATTTTCACAGACTAAAAACGAAAACACACACACAGCAATAAAGAGTAAATTATGATGAATATTGACCAACATGTTCGCTCACGAACAAGAGACGGCTACGAAACTTGACAGAAACTAAAATCTAATCAGAAAACAGAAAATCCAATGTACCAGACAAAAAGAACGAACCAGCAAATGGAAAAGGCATGATTAGACGAGAAAAGAGCCAGTCTATCAGAGTACAGACCTGGCTGCTGTTTAAACAAGCTACAGCCAACCAGACATCCCATATTAATGTTTATGCTGGTAAAATTATGTCTAAAGGGAAAAAATGTCTGTGGCTGGGAGTAAAAGCAGTAGATGTGACGCTCTGAAAAGTATTTGGTACACATCCGGGGTTTCCTTTGTTTCTGAAAGTGTTACTGTGTTGTTAGCAGCTAGCAGGGGTGGGAGAGTGGTGCTGGACCTCACCGAACCCAACCATAAAGGCATAAACCATGTCTTACCTTTAGTTTACCTTTAGATTAACACATTTAAAAGTTTTGATGGTACAATGTCATTTTCTGTCATGTTTACAAAAATTACTGCACATTATACAGATTAGATTACTTTATTAATATTGAGAAGCACAACTTTAAACGGTCAGTGTTCATTTTTGGTATTTTCCAGTAATTATTGTTATATAAACAATTATAAATATAGACTTTTATTGATATAAAATGTGAAATATGATTTTTTTTGTATTTCTTTACAGTTTCAAATAGCTCTAGTTAACATTTACTTTACACAAGCTGAAAATTATTGCATCAGAACAAACATATGTATATTTTAGTTGACTAAAATAAGACTAAATCTAAAACACATTGGACGGATAAATTGTGACTAAAGTTAAAAAGAATTTTAGTCAAAAGACTAAAACTAAATTAAAATTTCTTGTCAAAATTAACACTGATTGCAACCAGTTTAGGTGTAGTTTCCCAGTCTGGACAATAAACAAATTGCTGCTGACATCTATTACAATTTATTCATGTCCAAAAAGTGGCCCTTGGGCTGACTTTGTGAGGGGAGCCACAATTGCATTTCTAAACATTTTAGTGTCTCTCTTGCAGGCTGTGTATTTTGTCACTTTTTTAATATTTTTACATTTACATTCATTCCTGTTTAAATAAGTGTGTATAATATCACCAGTGAGCATGCAAGGTTGAGCTGGTCATCCACTTTAAGGAGTTTCTCAGTGCAAGAGCAGAAAGAGTGAAGTCAAACACGTCCCTTAAGAAAAAACAGACTCTTTCATCTGCTGAGAAAACACCCCCGCTCTTCTGTAGCTATGGCAACAAGGTTAACTGTATCCTGAGTGTGATTAAAAGATTCCTCTGCTCCGTCACGAGCCCTCTCTACATGTACGCACATGCATCTCTGCTGCAAGAGCCGCATGGACAAAAGCACAAAGGCTTTCCTGGAAAAAAACTAAGTTCTATCCCAATCCAAGCAGCAAAAACACAATCCAAATACGTTAAAATCCCAGTTGTGTTGTGAAGAACGACAAAAAGATGGTTTGTTTTAGTTGAATTTAACAGTGTCGGTATCTTTCATTTTTCAGAAAACCTTTTTAGTTGACTACTGTTAGAATGAGCAGCTCTACTCGAGTCCTTAAAAAACACCTCCATCTCATTCTCAAACACTTGTGCGTTTACTTTGTTTTACTAAAGTTTAAGCTTCTGGTGCTGACGTACTCACGCAAAACATCTTCAGACAATTCAGAATTACCGGTCACGCAATTTATTGAATTTTAGAGCATTAAACTGTACAAACCATAATTCTTCCTTTGCTGTGCTTCACAGAGGATAAGAGATTATATTATTAGAGTATAGATTCTCACTTTTTACATATTTAAAAATCAAAAATATTAAATGTTACCGAAATGTTTATAAAGTGGCCGTGAAATGTTTATAAAAGCAGCAGTTACATCAAATTTTATTGTGTGGTCTTATAGCTAATGTCTGAAAATTGTCTGAGAAGGACTTATGTTTATGTTAATTTATTTTGAAGAGAAGCTTTTATTCTAACTGATTCAGTTTACTCTAATGTGCGTTTTTGGTCTTGTGGGAGGAAACCACAACGAGGAGAAAAGTGCACAAGCAGCGTCCGGATGTGTCCAAATTTCAGTTACAGTGCCAACGACGTCAGGTCCATGTGAATTAAAAAAAGAGGGTTCAATAGAAGAGTCCAGTTGAATATTTTCTGTTCCGTGTGATTTAGAGCCAGCGGAACAATAAACTTCAACTGTATTTACAAATGAAAAAGGATTTTCAGGAAGTGATGATTTATGCAAAAAGCCAGAGTCCTGACGAAACTTTGATATGTGGAATAAAACAGTATTTCATCAACTTGGCATGAGTGTGTGCAAATGTGTTGTTTTTTTTTTTCAGATGGAGATGAAGATATATTTAAAAGAAAATCAGTGCAGAAATTTTGTTCAGCCGAAAAATGTTCATAAAGCTGCTGCAAGACTCCGTCTCATTCTTTATTCAGTTTCCCACCACTTTGATTTTTGTTAGGAGACTTGGTCTTCCTACAAACACTTGAGGATCCACGCAGACTCACATTTTGAAGGGCAAAGGGCAACTAACCAGCAGCTGAAACAACTTCCCTCTCAGGAAGTCGTGACTCGAGCTCTGCAGACAGGACCGCCATTGAGGCCGAGGTGACCGACCCGTGGCGCAGAGCCCGAGCCTGCTCGTCGGGAACAAACCCCGGTTTTCACTCCACGCTGGAGCAATGAAAGGCTTCATAAAGACAGCTAAGTAATGGCTCTTTTATCACAGCTACACACCCTTTTCCAGCCAAGCACAAACACAGTCACACCCTCCACTTAACCAGTGAGAACTGCAGCTATGAACGGGATTCAGGATGCTGTCGACAACAGCAGCCAAAAGAAATGTCAAGACTAGCAGGCTCGTCTAGAATAAACAAAAAATAGCCACAAATATGAAAGTATTAACTGGAATCTCCACAATCACAGAGCAAATACAGCCTTCACTGGGACAAGCAATGTGAAGGCTAATGCTAGATAATATTTCACATGTCTTAGTTGAAGGCAAATGTGATAAAAGAGGAAAAAATGCTCCCTATCTGATATCTAATCATCCTAGATGAAGTTAGAAGCGTTCTGACTAACTTTTATGTCTGTAAAGCATTGTTTTCTGTTTTTCTTGTATTTTCTGTTCTGTATGTTAATATGTAAATTTCAGTGCGTAAGTGCCCTACTGTGATTTGAGGAGGATGGCCGTGAGGAGTCCTGATTGGGTGACTGGAAGGAACAGACCCTTTAGGGAGGACCTGATGAGTCCGAGTTTGTGTCTTTTTGCTCATTAGATTGATTTAGAAGTAGGGGTGACCCTGCCCTTTTATTTAACCCAGTTTTTTCCTGTTTTTGTCAGTCAGGGAGGTAAGATCTGTTATCATGTGGTTCATTTAATTAGCAGGCCAGCTGGGTAAACAAGTTTGAGGTGTTATCTTTGTTATTTTGGCTCGCCATGAATTTTTAATCCTCCCTCTCCCCGACTAATTAGTTGAGTATTTAGTTTTTACATTTTTTTTTAAATAAGTCATTGTAAATAGTCCTTTTGGTGTGGTGCTTGGGACACCATCACACTAAACCAAAAGTCTAAATTAAAATCTTAAAATATCACAAAGTTGCTCAAATTCTTTAGATTTAAGAATGCTCAAGTAAAATATACAGATTTTATTCGCCTGGTACTGAGAGTTAATCAGAAACCAAGCATGGCTTCTGTCAAAACTAAACTTTTTCTACAGACCTAAAAATCCTCAGATGGAGATGTTTCCTCTATTTACTGATAACACGGTGTGAAGGCAGAAACATGGGTACACTTGCTCTGGACAGTTTTATGTCTCTTAAGCCTAAAAATGATAACAGTAGCTCAGGAACATGTAGGGCTACGCATGGAAACATGGAGCCGCCTCCTCTGATCGTCTCAGGAAGCGGAAGTCAGAGCAGAGTTCAGAGGTCAGTCTCATCGGAAAAGGTCTGCAACTGACCACCATCTGTCCAGGAAGACTCGCTGACGCCAGACCAGCAAACTGTCTCAGACTGTTGTGAGGCACCTGTTCACCACACTCCAGTTCCCGTTGCACGGCTTTATGCAGATATGTTTGTCCTTAAAGACAAAAATCCTTTGGACATGAGAGCGGTGCGCTTCCTCTTTATAGTCAGGATTTTCTCTGAGTCACAGACACCACAGACGTGGTTTCTGCTGCTGTTAATGTTTAACAGGTGGATAATCCAGACTCTCACTAACGGACCACACGCTTTTATGTTACACGGTCCATGGTTCATGTTAAAATTACAAATACTGTCATAAAACACGCACACACACACACACACACGCACACACGCACACACGCACACACACACGCACACACCAAAATGAGGTCTGGTGCAAAAACAATGTCAGACAGCAGAACCCCTCAACACTCTTTCATTAGCTCATCTGAGAGCGGCAAATGTATATCTCAATACTATAAATACTAAACTATAGGGAACATTTCTCTGTTGAAAATTAGCTAATCCGCATCTTAATCCAGTTGGGAATGGCAGCAGGAGAAGAGTTTCACTGTAAAAGAAGGAGATGCAGCCTTCATGGATCAGATAAATCTTTTCCTCCTGAGCTCCAACAATCCAAAAGATAAAACCAAGTCACGCAGTTTAAATATAAGTGTGTATAATGATGATTGAAGACAAATGGGCTGATGTGCTGTTTCATTTCTTCCAACAGAGGTTCAAACCCCAAAAACATTGGGTTTTCACTAATATTTAGCCGACTGGAACAATTGTTGCTCCATGGTCCACATTTGTTTTTTCTTTCCCTTAACCGTCAAGTGAAGGGCCTCAAGCATTTCAGGTTAAACTCTTGCAAAGAAGCACTTGCTGTGAGGAAATCCCCCGATTTTAGTTCAACACTCAGGCTTCATAAGGTCAGAATCTGTGCTAATTTTAGACACAACAGAAAGTCAAACTTACAATGAAAAGCAACAAGGCTGCACAAACAGATAAAAGGTTTGAGTAAGAAAATCGAGGGAAGTTGTGTGTGCTTATCTGGAAGGGCCGATCATGTGTGTTGAGCCTTATCTGGAGGCAACACAATGTCAGAAACAAAAATCCTGCTGTATTCCTGTTTTCTTGCCTTTGTTTAATTGCAGACCACTTCCTTCACTCTGATGCTAAAGAGGAGGATACATTTAAAAAGGTGAAGATACTTTAAAATAACTAATCGAAAGGATAATCACCGCTTTAATTCAATTAAATTCAGTTTATTTATATAGCTCCAAATCACAATAACAGTCGTCTCAAGGCACTTCACAAAGTAAGCGTTCCAATACAGTTCAGTTCATTCAGCCATTCAGTAAAAAGTTTCCTATATAAGGAACTAGGGATGCTCTGATCCGATCATGTGATCCGAAATTGGCCCGATCACGTGTTTTTGAAAGAATCGGAATCAGGAGAAATAAATCGGATTCAACCTTTTAAAACAACAAACATGACTTTTAAATTCACCCTGAGATAGAGATTTTCAAATGGAATAAAAAATGGCTTAGTTTTGATTTCAATAAGTCCCTCTACATCAGGGGTGTCAAACTCATTTTAGCTCAGGGGCCACATTGAGGGAAATCTAGTCCCAAGTGGGCCGGACCGGTAAATTAAAAAAATAACTTCAGATTGTTTTCTTTGTTTTAATACAATCAATATAAAACAAGGCTGGAGCCTGAGGACAGTGTATCCAAAATAGTACAAGTACAACACCTGATGTGTACTTGAAATTTTGAAAAAAATAAAATAAATAAATCAACAAATAAAAAAAACATTCCTTAAGTGATTCAAAGAGCTTACAGATCACATGGCAAGATCAGTTTCATGCAGCACTTAAAGTATATTTGACTCATTTTACTTTACATCTTTTAGCTTTCACCAGCACATCATTATCAGAAGTCACATCCTGAGTGGCGGCCAACTTCAGGATGTGATTCAAGTTCTTGTGTGAGCCTTGAGCGCAGCTTTGTTTTATTTATACTCATTACAGAGAAAACTTGCTCACAATGATAAGTTTATTTTCACTCTACATTGTAAAGTATGAAAATAAAGTTTACACAACCATCTCGCGGGCCGGATTTAACCCCCTTGCGGGCCGGATCTGGCCCGCGGGCCGCATATTTGACACCCCTGCTCTACATCAATAATATTTGTTTCATGTATGAAAACAACACAGTAACGTCACACAATTTACAGCAGACAAGGACTCAGACACCAAGTGCCGCTGTTAGCAAGCCTGCTAACACAGAGCTAACGCGTCTCCTCAGGAGAGCAGAAATATCTGCAGCTTGGCGGTATTTTAAACCGGACAGCGAAGGCAGAGCTATAGACACTTTAAATGTGTGCATAATGAGCATTCATCCTGCTGGAAAGGACAGCTCCATGATTCACTGCCTTCAAACAAGCTACTTTCGCTGTCGGCTTTTCCCTTCGGGCATCAACAAAGCAAATCACCGGTCTTCAATAATCCCGACTTTACCTAACAGTCACAGTTCACAGTGAAGTCAGACAAAAATGCGGAGCCAGCCGACAGAGAAAGTTACGCTAATGAATAAAAAGAAATTGCCAACAGACTGCTAAACATCTGGGTGTCTAGCAGGGCCGTGCAGAGACCTTAGACGGGGGCGGGTGCTCAAAGTAAAAAAAAAGGGGCACTCATAGAGCAATCCAACAAGTTCGAAAATTCAGATAATGAGAACCTTGGGTTCAAACAACATAATAAAAATATATCAATTAGTGTCATTAGTGTTAATGTTAGTTCATAAATAATATTTTTAGTTTTTAAAGCTGACTTATATCTAGAGATGTTACAACCACATTTTTGCCCCTGATCTGAGTCCAAGTTGTTTGATTTTTGATTATCTTCCACTACTGAGTCCTGTTCTGATACCAGGTGGTGATGCAACGCATTATAAAAGAAGAAAGAAGTCGTTCTTCTGTCTGTATTTGTTATTTTGTTATTTTAGCCTGAAAAGGTCACTCATTCAGGAAGTACATTTAACAGGAATCAAGATACTTTATTGCTATTGCACAGGTGTACAACCAAGTATATTTTGCACCTACTAAAGACAGCTCTAGTAAGAGGTAGTAAAATAAATGTAAAATAAATGCAACTACAGAGATTTATCCAGTGTGATCTACAGCTATGATAGCTGAGATCTTTTTCCTGTCCGGAGAAAATTCTTGATCCCATTCCATGATCTCACTGAACTAAACACTAAACATGAGAGCTCTGCTACCAACCTAACAACAACACCCTTTACACAAAGGCACCATCATCACGTACGTGGCAGGAGTCGCAGAGAAACTTAGAAGAATCTTCTCCAAACACAACATCCCGGTAAACTTTAACCCAACAACACCCTCAGACAGAACCTGGTCCATCCAGAAGACAAAACACCCAAACAGAAGCTCAGTGGGGTCGTTTATGCAGTCCAGTGTAGGAGCACTGTCCAGATGTTTACATTAGAGAAACTAAACAACAATTACACAAGAACATAACACAACACAGGAGAGCCACCTCTTCAGGTCAAAACTCTGCAGTCCACCTTCACCTGAAGGACAAGGGACACACCTTTGAAGATGACAAAGTCCACATTCTGGACAGAGAAGATAGATGGGGAGAGGAGTAAAAGCTATCTATGTCAAACGTGAAACCCCCACTTTAAATAGGGGCAGGGCTTAGATTTCACCTTTCCAGTACCAATAATGCAGCTTTGGATCTCATTCAGTTTCAGTCTAGGTCACATCTTCCTGCATCTAATCAACACGATGACTCACCACCAATAGAGGCTAACGACTCATCAGGAGATGAAGAGGCGGGGTACTCAGAGTAGTTTCTGCTCTTTAAATAACAACAGACAGCTACAGCTTATGAGCTTGGCTCTCCCATATTCCAGTTAGAACTGACAAAGCTCCTCAGAGGAGAAGTGAAATGTTTTAAAGAAACCAAAGAAGTCCAGTTGCCTTCATCTGAACCCTTTGGAGTAATAGTCAATAATAAAAAATACATACTAAAGTAATAAAACGTATATAATTATGCCCACATTCACTTTTACCATCTCTTTGTGGGAGGCGGAAAATGTATCACAGTTAACCCTCTTATGACCATAAATATAACTGGGTTTTTTTTTTGTTTGTTTTGTTTTACGGCTTAAAAATTGTAATAAAAGTGCAAAATATTTGTAACTCTGCTCCTTGTTCCAGAACAACCTCAGCTTTCAGTGTCTGGTTTGTATTTAGTGTTTATGTTTATTAAAGTCTGTAAAACTGCGGCTTAAATGAAAAAAATAAACAGAATTGAATTTTCTTTACATTTATTACTAAACAGGAACTTCAAAATGACTTGAGCAAACTATGTCAAAAGAACTACCGGTATTTAAACTCAGAACTGCAAACACTCAGAAAACAGTGTGACCCCTGACCTCATGTTAACCAGTTTAATGACTGCAGCCTGTCTGTGACCACAGGTCTACACTCTGGTCCAGAGAACGGGATACAGTAAAATAAATACTAGGTATCATAAAATAACACTCGTGGGCTACTTCACAGCTGTAGCTACATTTCTACCAGCATTATGAAGATCAATAAGCCAGATAAAAGGTTAAATCTAAACATTTCATAACAAAAAGTCAACTAATAAAATTCTGCACTGATAAAATTATATTTTCAGCTAAATAAATATTTATTGTACGTATAAATAATGCTGGAATGAAGCTGAATCATTTAGTAAACTGTTCAGTGTTCAAATAAAAACCAGTGTGACTTTAATCTGTCCCTCCTCATGTCACCATCTACAGAAACAGCCTTCTGGGACACCTGACCAACCAGGTGGATTTTATTTGTGACGTTTCCATAACTTTATAAAAGCTGCTGATGAAGATGATCCGACTGTCTCCTCCTTTCGGTTCTCGCTCTCCCGTTGCGGTTCCTCAGTTTCTTTCTGACGCTGCAAAGCTGGTTTCCTTCTAATAGCGATTTTTGGAGTAACATGAATTACATCATGTAATAGCTCGTTGGAAAGCTCGTTTTATGTACCGTTAGAAACCGTTTGAATTATTTTTATTTGATTAGTAATTCAGAAGTTATGACCCGGAGAATCTAGAGTGAGAAATATCAACATCTGTGATTCTTTGTGAGTTTCTGCAACACTTCAGGAGAAGTCTCTCTCATGTCTCATTTTCTGTCCCAGACATGCAGCTACCTGACTCTGCTCCACACACACTAACCACGGACTCAAACTCACGTAAACAAAAGCTCAGATATTAAAATCCATCCAGCTGACGTGAAGCAGGCAGAAAAAAACTTACAGGTAGATGAACGCAGACTCCTGCCCGCAGGCAAAACATCGGTTTGTCGTCTCCATGGCTACAAGGTAGAGCGACAGCAGGGACAACCAATCACACATTAGTATGATGCGACAGAGCCAATCGGTGAGCTTGTAGGCAGGGCTAAGGGAAAAAAGCCTTCAGCTTGAGGCGGCTGCCTCCGCATGGTCCTAGTGCCCGATTTGTATCACAGTATAACAGTTTTGTACGGTAAAATCTGACGAACGACCGGAAAAAGGGCACTCTGGGCACTTCGGACAAAAGGGGCAGGTGCTCATTCATTCCGATCAGGCTGTATTGGAGCTGAATATTCCAATTGACACGTTTACTTGAAGAATTTTTGATCTGATGTGCATTCATTATGATTATTTGTGCCCATATAAACGTATCTACTGATATAGGCATCAGTGTCTTTACAGCAATCCTCATACTAAGCAAACATGTAGCGACAGTGGAGAGGAAAATTCCTTTTTAACAGGCTCCAATAAATATGTCCCAGTTTAAACAATGATGAATTAATAAATGGGGAAATGGAAAAAACCCAAGAGAAAAGTGGCAGAATAAAAAGATGAATGAGAGCCAAGTTGCCCATTACACGCTTTGTTGCAGCGATGGAATCTGACCTCAGAACAAGCAGCTGAATCCACGCTGGACTCTTGAGTGAAGTCATCGATCACTAGATTTGAGTAGGTGAACTCACATTACTCATATTTTCTACATGCAAATTTCAATGCCTCAGGTCTTTACAGGATATAATTTTAAAGGTTTATAAGCACAAAACATGTTTAAGAATGCATATGAGCTGAAAATGACTAGTTCACTAGAACACATACAAAAGGAAAAAGCTGCATTCAATAACCTAAATTGTGTTTCTGATGTCATCTTGAAAGAGATAAGAAATAAAAGTAAATATTTCAATAATCTTAAATCTTTCCCTTTATGTAAAATTGAAAATGTTGTGTTCTTCAAAAATTCGCTTTATCCTCAAGGGTGCTCTCACGTGACAGACTAGGCTGGTATTACGGCGTTACCGTAAAGTGCCAGTGTAAAAAAAACAACAACGGTGTCAGTTCCAATACAGTCATGAAAAATAACAGTGCACATAAGAGACAAGGATTAAAAAAATAAAGATAAATAAAAGTAATTTAATGTATAAAATGGATGCAAGGTTGGATTTTCAGTTGTACATAAATAGTTTAAAATGTTTTGTCCAACTTTTAGGCGTGCCAAGAGAAATATGGCAGCTCGCACACCAGTTGACTTTGTGTCTAAAAAGAACACAACTTCTGCAGCCTCCTGTTAGGAGCCTGTTAATTCATTTACTGCCATTAACGACTAAAGTCTGATGCCATCTTGAAAGACATAAGAAATAAAACTAACTACTAAAGTCTACTAAAGTCGTCAATGACGTTTTTTTAATAGGGTGGGCCTGGGAATGTCTCTAAAGCCGATCTTCACCTGTGTATGTCGCACGTCACGTGATCAGGAAGCAGGAAATCCATGAATTAGGAGAAAAAGCGAGGAGCAAACCAGAAAAGCTTCTGCTCCTCACACTTCGACAGCAGACCGTGAAAGAACGGAAAAAACACACAGATTCTTCTTGATGTAAAGAGTGAGTGTACTATTTCTTTTGGTAGTTTTGGTGTTTACATGATCATGGAGCACAATGTAAGGATGAACCGATACAGATACCAGTATCAGTCAAAGTTAACAGATACCAATGCAGTTGCTTGAAAATGGCTTCACTGTAACTTGTCATTTCTGTTCACCTAATATTTTAGTTTTGTGATGATTTCCATTCATATATTTTACTTTTTATCTACCTCACAGTCTTTTCCTCTTGAAAGCAGAGAAGAAAATAAAATCTGTATTCCAAATCATTGCATTTTTTTGTGTGGTAGAAGTATCGGTATCTGTAATCGGTATTGGTGAGTACTCAGATCCAAGTATCGGTATCATATCAGTTTGGGAAAAAGTGGTATCGTTGCATCCCTAGCACAATGTTCTGTTACTCTTCTAAAAACAGTAAACACTCAACAACACTGGCAGTGAGGGGCTTATTTGGTTTCTGAACTGTTAAAAGTGGTAATTCCTCTTGAGGCTTACGCCACCATTTTTAAATGAGTCCAGGGAATACCGTACACGTGGTAAAATGTGGAGGCAGTTGGACGGTATTAAAATTCGGATACCACCCAAGCCTATGACAGACTGATTATTTTCAGCTTTATTTAAGAATAAACAAGAGCTTCTTATAATATACTGTAAAGTAGGACTAACCCTACACATCTGCATGTCATCTGGAAACAGCAAGGCAGCAAACAAACATTTTCTAAGGGATTCAGGTCAGATAAGAAGTTTCCACACCTCTGGCTTGGCTTCACATCAGGTCAGCATGGGTAAGGGGTTCAGAAGGCTAAACAAATGGGATCTCCTTTAAAAAGGAGTGATCCGACTGAACCAACAGTCTGAAGAAGTCCAGCTGTATTTAGAGCAGCCATTTGTCTTCCCGGTTTGTTGTTGTTAAACCTAAACTCAACTCAAATCACATAAATCAGACAAAATCCCTTTGCTCACTTCTGTTGGATGAACACCTACAACAGATTATTTGTGTGCAGGGTTTGCCTCTCAAGTCAAACAAAGAGCCCATGTTTTAGAAATGTTTTTGTATATTTTATCTGCAAAGGCAAAAAGTCCAAACAGGACAACAGACTGGTTCTGGCCTGAGAGGACAAGTGAGTTGTGGCTTCAAGTTTCACAGGTGAGAGCCAGTGGGGTGGGGTGGGGCAATTCCTGCAGGACCTTTCATGGCGCTCCGATCTCTCTCCCTTTGTTTTGTTTTTTATTCTGTCTTTCTGTTTGCTCCCAGGCCAGGTGATTCAGGCCCATTTCCCCAGAGATATTTTTGTTTCTCAGGAAAAAAAGCCATCAGGTAACAGACCAGAGGGCTTGCAGGTAGCACCCCAGCACCCCAGGCATGTTGCCAGCAAATGTCTTGAAAAGTATTTGCAGGTATCTTTAGTACTATTTTCTGCTCTACAGATGTGTTAGCAAACAGCAAAAACTCAGTAATTCAAAACCAATGTTAGAAATGATGAAGCTAAACCTGGCAGCAAAGAGGAACTGCTTCTTCTCTGCAGCTTCAGCTCCAACTCTAAAATAAAAAAGCATCAAATACTAAAATGACATCAACTGCAACCACAGCTATGTCGTATAATATCATATTGTCCACGATCATATTAGTATAAAAGTGTCACTTTGTGAAATGAACAACAATTTTAAGTTACAGCACTGTGTATAGGTTTATACTTTTTAACCTGATTGGAGCCAACTGAAGATAGCAATGTGAAAACTATATTCTGTTAAAAACTCCTGAAGATAAACCTGTAGCAGACGGAATAAGCAGGTCAGAGGTGAACAAGAACCAGAGGCCGGTATCGGCTCTCAAAACCAGAATCGGTGCATCTCTACTCTAACTATGGAGAAAAATAAAGTTTCCAGCAAGTTCAGCTCTGAAGAGGTCAGCATTTTAAAGACAAGGGTAATCATTTTATTATCTCAAATAAGCAAACAAATCAGAACTATTACATTAGGAGGCCAAGCAGTTACTGAACATCCTGTGCCATTAAACTGCATCATAATAGAACCAATAAGCAGCAATGAAAAGACCAGTGATGACCTCATACATAGAACTGGAGGATTACCAGTTAAGGCCCTATCCTTTAACTTGGATTCAGAAAGGAAGAGTACAAAATAAATAATAAACAACACAACTGTTGCTTTGCATAAAGAACATCTTTGTTTAAGCTTTTATTAAAGCTTCAATGTTTTGGGTATTTAAACCTTTTACAAACAAATATTTCTGCTTTACAAATAAACTTAACATGAACGGTAAAAGCTTTGGAAGTGGCTGGTTTTCATCAGCCTGTGATCCATCTCCCAGCAGCTGACAGGACGGATCAGACATGTGTGACCAGCTTTTGAAACATCACTTTAGAGCCATTGTTCCTTCTCAAACAAACAACGTCAGGGCCTGCTCTTACATAATACATCAGCAGCAGCAGAAATACACAAGAGGGTTTGGAAACTTTTAGAAAACAGGAAATTACAGGCAAAAATCCAGAGCTTCAAGGGGAACTGGGCCGGTCTGCAGCAGAGGGTGAGAATGAGAACAGTGAGCTCCTGTTTAAATGGTAACAAGACCAGGGGCAATTTGAGCCAAAACGAGATGATCAGCTTTAAATCTGAGGCCAAAGGCACCAATGTCATTCCTTACTTTTCCGTTCTCACTTCTATACATCTTTTTCACAATGTTGTGACTGTGAGCAGGAAACAGGAGAGGACTTTAATCCTTAATGCGACACTCAGCGTGACGGCACGGATTAAAGACAAAACACAGATCATCCCTCTGTTGCTTTAATGGATTGTCTCCTTATGTCAGTCATCTGTGTGTATTAATAATGATTTCCATTTTTTAATGGTTTTAAATAAGATTTGCACAATTTAGAAGGTTTATAAATAATAAGAAATCCTGTGTTCTGTTGCATTTAGAGACATTCTTCTGCTCAGTTAAGAAAGGTTTTAAATGGAGACGCTTCAATCCAATCACAATGATCGCAAACAGAGTCGGCTGAAAACAGCCGCACACTGAGGAAGTGATTTCAAGTATGAGCTGCAAGGCTACTTTTACATTTATTCTTAATATTAACATGTTTCTTATTAATTTACTTCCTAACGAGTGATGTTTTATGGCAAAACAACAAAGGAAATGACAAATACAGAAAGAAAAACATAGTAATTATTAAAAAAACCTTAAAGGACAAGTGTGTTCTCCTTTTTTCTTATGGCATTTCTAAAGTATCGGATCGGGACTCCGTATCGGCAGATTCTTAAAATAAAACGACTCTGAATCTGACTGGGAACAAAATAATGTGATCGGAAGATCCCTAATTTTAAAAGATTTTCTTTAGTTTCATTTTTTTAATCTTAATCTTCAGTTTATGCAAATGCAATTAAAGAGTTCTACTCAGAGATCCAGATAGCCAAACAGGTGCTGCAGCAACCTCAGTGAAGTAATCCACTAACCTCATCACTCTGCTGTTTGTGTCATTTGGTCCTACAACAACATGCTGGTTTCAGTGCAAATACCGATCATTTCTACGGACTTTGCTCCAACATAAATGTAAAAAGAAGTTTTCAACATTTAAAAAGAAAGAAAACAAGAAGCTGCAAATATTTGCTGCTAAACCTGGCAGTCTTGTTAACCAAAGGATAAACACAAATGGTGTATTTCTACCAGAGTGAAAGAAAAACTGAACACATCAGAATGAGAAAAATACTTCCCATGCAACTCAAAGTAGAGGCCAACCGCGTTTGGTTTTTCTATTCCCAATACCGATATGTAGAAGACACGGTCAGCTGATATGTACTGCCGATTTTTATGGCAGATATCTAGATTATTTCCACCTTATTTTCATGCTAAAATTCCACTAATAACATTGGTTTATATACATAAAATTTCTGAAGATAACTCAGTTTTTGAACTCTGAATTTAACCAACTGTTAAATCTCAACTTTGTGCACTGCTCAGTGTTAAAGTCAGACACCTAAATAAAGTCAATTTAAAGTATTCATTATGCAAATGTTATTAGTAAACTTAAAAATACATTATGCAACAACACCACGCTGCACGAGGATGTTTTCTGACTTTAAATCAGCTTTACTAAGGACAATTATCGGCCAATGCCGATGTATAAAAAAACGGTGTATGTATATACACATCTATATCTTTATATATCTATATCTATCTCCATCTATCTGTCCATCATTATTTATTATATATATATATATATATATATATATATATATATATATATATATATATATATACACAGGTCCTTCTAAAAAAATTAGCATATTGTGATAAAGTTCATTATTTTCTGTAATGTACTGATAAACATTAGACTTTCATATATATTAGATTCATTACACACAACTGAAGTAGTTCAAGCCTTTTATTGTTTCTAATATTGATGATTTTGGCATACAGCTCATGAAAACCCAAAATTCCCATCTCAAAAAATTAGCATTTTTCATCCGACCAATAAAAGAAGTGTTTTTAAAACAAAAAAGGTCAACCTTCAAATAATTATGTTCAGTTATGCACTCAATACTTGGTCGGGAATGCTTTTGCAGAAATGACTGCTTCAATGCGGCGTGGCATGGAGGCAATCAGCCTGTGGCACTGCTGAGATGTTATGGAGGCCCAGGATGCTTCGATAGCGGCCTTAAGCTCATCCAGAGTGTTGGGTCTTGCGTCTCTCAACTTTCTCCTCACAATATCCCACAGATCCTCTATGGGGTTCAGGTCAGGAGAGTTGGCAGGCCAACTGAGCACAGTAATACCATGGTCAGTAAACCATTTACCAGTGGTTTTGGCACTGAGCAGGTGCCAGGTCATGCTGAAAAATGAAATCTTCATCTCCATAAAGCTTTTCGGCAGATGAAAGCATGAAGTGCTCCAAAATCTCCTGATAGCTAGCTGCATTGACCCTGCCCTTGATAAAACACAGTGGACCAACACCAGCAGCTGACATGGCACCCCAGACCATCACTGACTGTGGGTACTTGACACTGGACTTCAGGCATTTTGGCATTTCCCTCTGCCCAGTCTTCCTCCAGACTCTGGCACCTTGATTTCCGAATGACATGCAAAATTTGCTTTCATCCAAAAAATTAATTTGGACCACTGAGCAACAGTCCAGTGCTGCTTCTCTGTAGCCCAGGTCAGGCGCTTCTGTCGCTGTTTCTGGTTCAAAAGTGGCTTGACCTGGGGAATGCGGCACCTGTAGCCATTTCCTGCACACGCCTGTACATGGTGGCTCTGGATGTTTCTACTCCAGACTCAGTCCACTGCTCCGCAGGTCCCCCAAGGTCTGGAATCCTTCTCCACAATCTTCCTCAGGGTCCGGTCACCTCTTCTCGTTGTGCAGCGTTTTCTGCCACACTTTTTCCTCCCCACAGACTTCCCACTGAGGTGCCTTGATACAGCACTCTGGGAACAGCCTATTCGTTCAAACATTTCTTTCTGTGTCTTACCCTCTTGCTTGAGGGTGTCAATGATGGCCTTCTGGACAGCAGTCAGGTCGACAGTCTTACCCATGATTGGGGTTTTGAGTAATGAACCAGGCTGGGAGTTTTTAAAAGCCTCAGGAATCTTTTGCAGGTGTTTAGAGTTAATTAGTTGATTCAGATGATTAGGTTAATATCTCGTTTAGAGAACCTTTTCATGATATGCTAATTTTTTGAGATAGGAATTTTGGGTTTTTCATGAGCTGTATGCCAAAATCATCAATATTAGAAACAATAAAAGGCTTGAACTACTTCAGTTGTGTCTAATAAATCTAATATATATGAAAGTCTAATGTTTATCAGTACATTACAGAAAATAATGAACTTTATCATAATATGCAAATTTTTTTAGAAGGACCTGTGTCGGTCTACCCTTACCTCAAAGTACTAAAACTGCATCGATGGAGCATCTTCCTGCACAAAGGTGAGACATTATTACCTTTAATCAGTGTGCAGAAAAAAATGTTCCTGTAAAATGTGAAACATTCGACCAAATGCCTGTTTCCTGTTCAAAGGATCGATGAAACACTGCTGTTTTAACAAGTCACATAGAAATTCACAAGGACAGATAAACACTGGGACCAAACTGGCGTGTGAAGAGTTTTCAGCTGTTTAGGACTCTGCTCTGCACTCATGGAGCTGAATTAAAACTGAGCATGAAGTTAAAGGAGCAAATGTCAAGCCCACCATTAGGTCCTACTTGTGGGAGGTGATGGAAAGTTCAGGAGCAAATGATAATCGAGTGGGTTAGCTGGCTGATCAAATCAGGCTGTCGAATGTGATTTTACAAAGTTTTGTGACTCAAAGGCCATTTCTAATCATCTTTTAACATTCATTTAACAAAGAGTTTATGACCCATTTTTACCACTAGTCCAGTGGTTCCCAAACTTAGCCGTGCACCCCCTTCTATGTCCCGACTGTGTTGACGCACCCCCCAGCCCCCACATCAGGGCATGGCTCTATATATATATGTGTATATATATATGTGTATATATATATATATATATATATATATATATATATATATATATATATATATATATATGTATATATATATATATATATATATATATATATATATATATATATATATATATATATGTGTATATATATATATGTGTATATATATATGTGTGTGTATATATATATATATATATATATATATATATATATATATATATATATATATATATGTGTGTGTGTGTGTGTGTATATTGTATATATATATATATATATATATATATATATATATATATATATATATATATATATATATATATATATACAGTGGGGCAAAAAAGTATTTAGTCAGCCACCGATTGTGCAAGTTCTCCCACTTAAAATGATGAGAGGTCAGTAATTTTCATCATAGGTACACTTAACTGTGAGAGACAGAATGTGAAAAAAATCCATGAATTCACATGGCAGGATTTTTAAAGAATTTATTTGTAAATCAGGGTGCAAAATAAGTATTTGGTCAATAACAAAAATTCAGCTCAATACTTTGTAACATAACCTTTGCTGGCAATAACAGAGGTCAAACGATTACTATAGGTCTTTACCAGGTTTGCACACACAGTAGCTGGTATTTTGGCCCATTCCTCCATGCAGATCTTCTCGAGAGCAGTGATGTTTTGGGGCTGTCGCCAAGCAACACTGACTTTCAACTCCCTCCACAGATTTTCTATGGGGTTGAGGTCTGGAGACTGGCTAGGCCACTCCAGGACTTTCAAATGCTTCTTACGGAGCGACTCCTTTGTTGCCTGGGCAGTGTGTTTGGGATCATTGTCGCGTTGGAAGACCCAGCCACGTTTCATCTTCAAAGCTCTCACTGATGGAAGGAGGTTTTAGCTCAGAATCTCATGATACACAGCCCCATTCATTCTGTCCTTAACACGGATCAGTCGTTCTGTCCCCTTAGCAGAAAAACAGCCCCAAAGCATGATGTTCCCACCCCCATGCTTCACAGTAGGTATGGTGTTCTTGGAATGCAACTCAGTATTCTTCTTCCTCCAAACACGACGAGTTGAGTTTATACCTAAAAGTTCTACTTTGGTTTCATCTGACCACATGACATTCTCCCAATCCTCTGCTGTATCATCCATGTGCTCTCTGGCAAACTTCAGACGGGCCTGGACATGCACTGGCTTCAGCAGCGGAACACGTCTGGCACTGCAGGATTTGATTCCCTGCCGTTGTAGTGTGTTAATGATGGTGACCTTTGTTACTGTGGTCCCAGCTCTCTGCAGGTCTTTCACCAGGTCCCCCCGTGTGGTTCTGGGATTCTTGCTCACCGTTCTCATGATCATTTTGACCCCACGGGATGAGATCTTGCGTGGAGCCCCAGATCGAGGGAGATTATCAGTGGTCTTGTATGTCTTCCATTTCCTGATAATTGCTCCCACAGTTGATTTTTTCACACCAAGCTGCTTGCTTATTGTAGATTCACTCTTCCCAGTCTGGTGCAGGTCTACAATTCTTTTCCTGGTGTCCTTCGAAAGCTCTTTGGTCTTGGCCATAGTGGAGTTTGGAGTCTGACTGTTTGAGGCTGTGGACAGGTGTCTTTTATACAGATAATGAGTTCAAACAGGTGCCATTAATACAGGTAACGAGTGGAGGACAGAAAAGCTTCTTAAAGAAGACGTTGCAGGTCTGTGAGAGCCAGAGATTTTCCTTGTTTGAAGTGACCAAATACTTATTTTCCACCCTGATTTACAAATAAATTCTTTAAAAATCCTGCCATGTGAATTCATGGATTTTTTTTTCACATTCTGTCTCTCACAGTTGAAGTGTACCTATGATGAAAATTACTGACCTCTGTCATCATTTTAAGTGGGAGAACTTGCACAATCGGTGGCTGACTAAATACTTTTTTGCCCCACTGTATATCCCTATGATATATATAAATATATATGTCAGACGTCACGCTAAACAGTCTCTTGACAGACATGGTTAAAAAAATATGATCAACCTTTTTCCCCATCACTTTCATTTTTATGTTTATGTATTATGTATTTTTGAAATAGTAATTAATATACATTCAGTAGCATTACAATTTCCTTTGATTTAATTTTAAGAAAATATTTAGAGTGCCCAGGTAGCACATAAACAATGCAATTTAACGGTTTTCTTAAAGCAGGAACGCTTAACCAGAGCTCTCTCCTTCCTTCTGCTCTGCGTAAACCTGAGCTGATCACCTACTTGTGCATAATCAAATGTCTATACGGGAAAAGATGGAAAAGATATAGCCATGAGGTTCACTTTTGCCTCAGACTGACTTATTGCTGTTTTATGGTGTGGCTGAATCTGCGATCCGCTGCCATGCAGACTGGAATAACAAATGCTGCAGTAACATGAGTCGTCAGGTTCGGAGTCACTGGCTGGAGCGGACTCGACTTTAATACGTCATCCCAAAATAGAAGCTAATATCTTAATATGACCTTGAATGAAAAATGTTGTTAAACCTCTTAAAAGTTTTTATCACGGAGGAGGCAGCGCTCATTTCTGTCTTCAGTCTGACAGCACAGCGCAGTGTGCGCTTATTGAATCAGTGTCTGTGTGTGTTTGTTTGTGTGTGTGTGTGTGTGTGTGTGTGTGTGTGTGTGTGTGTGTGCGGCGCAGCTCCATGAGCCGCTCAAGTCACCGCGTCTCGTTATTGGCGCTATTTAAACCAATGTTGTAAAATTGCTTCTGCCCAGCCCAGATGTGCTCACTCGTGCACCCATGAGCCGTGGTACCACTGGAACGCGTCTGATCTCTGACAGACGCACTCTGAACTTCAGATCTTCAGCGCGCTGTCAATAGCCTGAATGGGAATCATTTCTTGATTTATTTTGTTACATCCACAATGTTCTGTGTGTGAGGTTTACAACGTCAGAACACCTGCATGAGACAGGTGTTAATTACAATCTGCCAGAATGACTCACCACCTTCAGATTTCTCCAACACCGTTAAAAATGATCAAATACAGAACATATCTTGCTATTAACAGCGTGCACAGGTCAGAGTGCTGAAGCTCGGAGCGCATTATTATTATGAAGCTAGGGCACACACACACACACACACACACACACACACACACACACACACACACACACACACACACACAAAATATACTTGTGTTCAGTTACATTTATTGTGCCCACTTACTTTTTCTTAGGCCCACCCACAAATGAGTTTCTGGCTACGCTAATGGTGACATATGACCGACTTCTCTGAGCTCCGCAGCCATTACACTTTTCACCTCGCGCACCCCCTAGCGGCAGCTCGCGCACCTCCAGGGGTGTGCGCACCACACTTAGGGAATCCCTGCACTAGTCTATTGGTTTTAGGGCCTGGGAACCATCAGTTGTGTTTTCTCCCCTCTGCTCTTCTCCCTGTACACCAATGACTGCACCTCCAGCCACGAGTCTGTCAAGCTTATCAAGTTTGCAGATGACACCATCATCTTCAGACTCGTCTTTGACGGGGATGAGTCTGCCAACAGAATGGAGGTTGAACAGCTTGTGTCCTGCTGCAGCCACAACAATCTGGTGCTAAATGCACAGAAGACAGCAGAGATTGTTGTGGACTTTAGGAACCACACACCGTCACCTCCCCATAACCCTGTCTGACACTCCCATCATGACTAATGTCACTTCCTGGGCACTACCATCACCCAGGATTTCAAGTGGGGGCCCACCATCACCTACGTCATAAAAAGGCCCAGCAGAGGATGAACTTCCTGAGGCAGATGAAAAATTTCAACCTGCTAGTAGAGTCGATGAGGCAGTTCTTCAGCACAGTCATCGAGTTCATCCTCACCTCCTCAATCACTGTGTGGTATGCTGGAGATACCATCAGGGACATGAAGAATGCAGCGTGTCATGCACTCTGCAGAGAAGGTCATTGGCTACAAACTCCCCTTCCTATAGGACCTGTACACCTCCAGGACATTGAGGCATGCAGGTCGGATCACAACTGACCTGTCTCACCCTGGCTCCCATCTGGCAGGAGGTTCAGATCCATTCAGACCAGAACCTCTCACCACAAAAACAGTTTCTTCCCCTCTGCGGTCGGAGTATCAATTGTCATATCGTAGTACTGCTCTTTTCTTGCACCAAGTACAGCAGCAAATTCCTAAAGCTGTTCCTAAAGCACTGTTACTTTGCAAAGAAAAGGCTGGAGGTTTGAATCCTGGCTGCAGTCTTTCTGTGGAGTTAGCATGTTCTCCCTGTGCATGTGTGGGTTTTCTCCAGATACCCCACTTTTCTCCATCAGACAAAAATATGTTGCAAGCTCTTGTAAGATCATTCTTTCATTCATATGATCTAAGCCATGTCCTAGATTAAAAAAAAAACAATTAGAGAAATTATCCAACACTTTAGCATCAGACGCAGGGACCTGAAAAGGCTCAACAGCCTAATAAAAAAGGCTGGTTCTGTTCTGGGGACGACTGTGGAACCACTGGAGGAGATAATGCAAAGAAGAGAATCAAAATGATGGACAACCCTGAGCATTCTCTTCACAAGACTGTCCGACAACGGAAGAGTGTCTTCAGTCAGAGGCTTCTTCAGTTTGGCTGCAACACTGACCGCTACTGGAGATCCTTCCTGCCAACAGCCATTGTAATATACAACAACTCTTTGATGACTTGATTATTATTATTATTATGAGCTACTACAGCAATCAATTTCCCTCTGGGATTAATAAAGTATTTTTGAATTGAATTGAATTAAATTGTTCCCATGTGTGAGAGTGTTTGTAAATGGCTGAGTCACTGTGATGGACCGGAGACATGTCCTTGGTGTCCTCTGCCTCTAAACATGTTTTGTTTTTCCATTTTCGTTTTTCTGCCCCATTACTTTCAGGTCATCCTTGTTAAGACTCTCTTTACTACAATGTCATTGTTTTGTTTGCATTTGCTCCAAAACACATGCTTTGCAACATTTAGTGTTGCATTACTCTCCTGAAGTAATTTATTCATTTTTATTGTCCAAAATCACGACTCCATTGAGGCCATTATTCCTGTCAATCTGCCAAAGCTTGTGTTTGCTAACTTATAATTTTGTTCCTACTTGAATGCTTAAACTTGTGTAGGCTTTTGTTTCAACAGGGAAAATTCTCAGTTACATTTATTTGGTGGGGGAGGGGGTGAATGCCACAAATTAAGTTAAGCTTTTGAACAGATGGTTATAGATTTATAACAGTATATCTTAAAGAGTAATTTCCTATTTTTCACATAATGAAGCATTTTGGAGTCCAAAAAACATGCCAACAGATACAATCATTTACAAATCTAGGAAAAGCAGTGGAACAATGATCAAGGTCAAACACCAGTAACAAACAGACAGAGCGACAGACAGACACAGAGAGAGAGACTAAATTAAACAATCACATGGTGAGCAATTCTATAGGTTTCTGGAAGTGTTTAGAGCGCTTTGTGTGTCTCCAGATACCCCACTTTTCTCCAACAGACAAAAATATATTGCAAGCTCTTGTAAGATCATTCTTTCATTCATACATTGGAAAAGAGAAGGAAACTTATCCGTGGGTAATCCTGTTGTCTAGTAGCTCCGTTTTGGGCCAACTGAAAACAATAAGTGCAATCAGGGGCTGTGAATGAGCTGTTTCTCCCCTCCCTGAAAACACTCATCAGGTGATCTAGGTCTCAACCATTGCAATCAGCTGCTGCATGAACACCTGTTTCCAACTAGTAGCACAGCATAAGTTTGGTGGCATAACTGAAGTGTCAGCCCTTGTGTGTCAGCCCCTCTGGGGTAAAGACATACGTGTCTACCTGCGCGTGTCCACAGAGCAGGTACACAGAGCAAACAAACTCGACCCAGACGCTGCTCCATCAACACCTTGCAAAATGCGCCATTATCCTATACCTGTGATCACTGGCTTCAAAGGAAGGTCACACATAGCAAACCACTTTCGCAACCTTCAAAACCTCCGCTTGCTAAACCCAACTGCCCCCGAAGACACCCACCTGTCTATGGGACTGTGGAACGGCCAATCAGCTGTAAACAAAGCAGACTTCATTGCTGCATATGCAAACCACCCGTCACTCGATGCACTGGATCTCACTGAGACCTGGATCAAACCATGTGACAATCCTACCCCATCTGCTCTCTCAGTTAACCACACTTTCTCCCACACTTCTCGTGCATCTGGCCGAGGTGGTGGAACGGGCATGTTAATTTCCAATAAATGGATATACAGTCAGTTGCTACCATCACTAAATGCAACTCCTTTGAATACCATGTCATCCAGGAAACTGTACCGAAAAAATTATTTTTGGTTGTCATATATCGCCAACCAGGTCAACTCAGAGACTTTCTTGATGAACTCGACACCCTGCTTTCCTCCATTCCTGAGCACGACTGTCCCACAATGGTCCTTGGAGACATGAATATTCACCTGGACAATCCCAGCTCATCAGGCTTCCTGTCACTAATGTCATCATTTGATTTAAAACTAGTACAAAGTCCTCCAACTCACAAAGCTGGAAAAGCACTTGACCTCATTTTCACCAGAAACTGTGCCATAGACACAATCTCTGTCACACCGCTGCATCTTTCCGATCATTATTTCATCCATTTCAGCACGACTCTACATGGGAGGTCCACAGCTTCCTCCCCAATGGTCTCATTCCGCCGCAACCTCCGCAATCTGGCACCCAACCACTTCTCCTCTCTTGTTGCCTCCACTCTTCCATCTCCCAGCACATTCTCTGCTTATGAAGTGAATGATGCCAACAAGTCACTCTGTTTCACACTCTGCTCTTGTCTTCACAACTTGTGCCCTTTCGCCACTAGACCTGCTAGATCAAACCTGGGCATTTTACAGCCCGCGGGCCACATACGGCCCTTTGGTTGACTTTGACCGGCCCGCGTAAGGGTAATTGGAAATTACAAGATAACTGTATTTTCTCATTTTACCTCATGCATGGACTAAGGCTGCATTGCTTTTATTTTGAAGGTTTTTTTACGTACACAATGACGCAATACGTATAGCAACAAGTGCCTGCAGTTGACATGGTGATTGTAGCCCCCAAAAATGTCCGCTCATGCAAAAAAGAGAAAGATGCCCAATGCAGGATTTTCAACAAAAATTGGACTGCTAAGTATTTTTTTACTGAAGTCGGAGGTAAAGCCGTGTGTTTGGTTTGCGGGGAGGAGATTGTCGTGTTTAAGGACTACAATTTGAGTCGGCATTACGACAAGAAACACTCAGAAAAATACAAGAACTTGTCTGATGCTGAGAGGGCACGGACATCCGAAGCTTTGCTAGCAAAGTTGCAAAAGCAGCAAGGCTTTTTTACTAAGCTTCACACATCCAGGGATGCAGCAACCAGGACCAGCTTTGTGATATCCCACAAAATAGCTAAAAACAGCAAGCCGTTTTCGGAGGGAGAGTTTGTCAAAGAGTGCATGGTGGACTCCGCAGCACTAATATGCCCTGAAAAAAAAGGCGCATTTGAGCAAATCTCGCTGTCCAGGCGAACCGTGACCAGGAGGATCGAGGACATTGCGGGGAACCTGGAGCTTCCGCTGCAACGTGAAGTGGCAAGTTTTGACTTTTTCCTCATTGGCCTTAGACGAGAGCTGTGATGTCCGCGACACGGCCCAGCTGCTCGTAGTTGTCCGGGGATAACGGACTTCAAGCTCACAGAGGAGCTGGCAGCAATGCGGTCGATGAGAGGGACAACGACAGGGAGTGATCTTTTTACAGAGGTAAATGCGTGCATGGACACTCTGGGTTTGAAATGGGAGAGACTGTCAGGTGTCACAACAGACGGTTGTCCAAATCTTACAGGGAAAATGTCGGACTTTTGAAACGCATGCAAGATAAAGTGACAGAAATCGATGCAGATCAAAAATGGGTGTTTTTGCATTGAATTATACACCAACATGTGTTTTGCAAGTCAGTGCTAAAAATCAACCATGTTACTGATGTTGTTACTAAAATAATAAACTTCATCAGGGCGCGGGCAATGAATCACAGACAGTTTGTGGCTCTTTTGGGGAGCATGAGACTGAGCATAGTGACATCGGCTACCACACAGCTGTCAGATGGCTCAGCCTGGGGAAAGTGCTGAAGAGGGTTTGGGACTTGAAAGCAGAGATTCGAGAGTTTTGCGAGAGGAAAGGTAAAGACATTCCAGAGCTCTCAGATGAGGATTGGATTGCAGATTTTGCATTTGCTGTTGATGTGACTGCACTGATGAATGAACTGAACACCAAACTGCAAGGCAAGGGCCTTTTTGTTCATGAAATGCACAGCCTCGTGAAGGCCTTCATGAGAAAGCTGCAGTTTCTTTCAAGTCAACTGGAAAGCAACACTCTCACTCACATGCAAACCCTGAATGAAGTCACACCATCAGCTGATCACCTCAGCAGGTACTCATCCATGTTAGGAGCATTACATGGTGAGTTTTCAAGGCGTTTTGAAGATCTCAGAACAATCGAGGATGAAATGCACATGATTTCCTCTCCCTTTACCTGCAGTGTGGATAATGCACCCAGTGATGTGCAGCTGGAACTCATTGACCTGCAGTCTGATGCAGTACTGGCAGAGCACTTTAAATCAGGATCTCTGCTGGATTTCTACTCTTCTCTTAAGGAGGAGAACTTTCCAAACCTGAGGAGACATGCTCAGAAGATGTTGGTTCTCTTCGGCTCTACCTACATTTGTGAACAAACATTTTCAATGATGAAGTTTACAAAATCCAGGTATAGATCCTCTCTCACTGATGATCATTTGTCAGCTGTGCTTCGCATCTCCACCTCAGACATTCAACCTGACTGATGCACTCGTTAAAGCCCAGCGGAGACTAGATTTCTCTCACTGAACAAGAAAAAAATCGCTTAAAATCACGAAATAAGGTGTTTGGACCACAAATGTAGGCAACTAGCAGTGAACTGGGACACTTTTTTTTAAACCTCTTTCTCAAGATCACAGTTCAGTGATTTTATTTTACAGACAATACTGTGTGTCTGTAGAATGCTAAGAACCTCTTTCCAACAATATTTGAAACTCAAAATGTGTTTTGGAGTGAATGTGACTGAAACTGTTAACTAATATAAGTCACAAATGTTTAACAAAAACCACATGTGCACACTTTGTTTACCATTGCCCTGGGAAATTTGAATAAATCACATTTTGGTAAGCCAACCTCACTTTTTCCTTTTTGCTCATTTATAACATATAGTCTACTCTTACCAGCTTGAAAAAACAATGGTATTTACTGCTTTTTATAAAGAAATACCATTAATATTATGCATAATTGACTTCAGCCTTTTGGCCTGGCCCTCCACAATATTTTCTGTTTCTCATGTGGCCCCATGGAAAAAATAATTTCCCACCTTTTCATTGCCCCCTCTTCAGAGAGCATCTTCTAAACCAACACCCTCCCTGCACCCGTCCCCCCTCTCTACAGTCCACTCCTTTGTTCCCTCCTCTCCATGATTGATGTCAAGTTGTTGTTGTTATTGTTATTGTTAGCCTCAAGGGCTACATGCCGATTATCACTTGTAAGTCGTTTTGGACAAAAGTGTCTGCTAAATACATAAACAAAGATTTTTCGAAAGATTTGAATCAACCTGTAATACAAGTCCAGACTCAAAGGTTCATTAGAACTCCATTACTCCACTTGTTACTCATTTGAACAAATCACTTCTCTTCCTTTTTTACTCTAGTGACATTTTTGTCATCAGATCTTTAGGAATCTAGTTCTCTAGTGGAATTGAAACCATCCAGTTACGCCCAAAAACAACCACGTGAAAAGATGAACACAGGTGGTGAGTGAGTGAGTGAATCAAAACAGCTATACTCCACTGCACAAAGCCCAGGCTGACAGGAAAAAAGGGTTTCAGATGTGTGACAGACCTGACTTGTGCATAAGGTGCCCCTCAGTGAAGCCATGGGGAAGCCAGTGGAGATGGTTTGGTTAGTGGTTATGCGTGATTGGCACAGTGAATCAATAAATGTGGGCATTGCACTGAAAACATGTCGGACTGCATTCCCAGAATGCCAGAGAGCACAAACAAGAGAATAAAAATAGAAAACATTTTTTCAACAGGTGCCTAATCCATCGGAAATAACATGTTTCATTAGAGCAAGCACAAAACTCAGATTTGAAATTACATTTTTTGTGTCGAGAATGACATGTACAGATAGGCCATTTGCTTAGCAGCGCTGCAAGAAGCCACCCAGATGCCTGAGCCCAAAAAGATGGTCTACATCAAAATAACAGTGGCCCAAGCACTTAACCTTGTGGTACCCCTGTAGAGATGCAATAGGGTGTCAGCTATTTGTCCCCACAAATGCACCTTGAGTTACAACTCAAGCCAAGGTGGTAAAAATGACCTATTCTTGGAGAGCACAAAGAGTAAAATGATTAATCAATTGTACAAAGTTATTGTAACTTCATCTCGATAACCCAAGTTTGGTTGAGAAAAATTTGTCTTTTAAATTACGCAATTTTAAAACAAATTCAAGAATGAAAACATGTATTTCATGTTGTTCATTTTATATCACTATAGTGATTTTTTTTGGGACAACAGATGTTTTACTGGGTGAGAAGAAGACTAAATATGTCTTGGTAATTTAAGCATTTTCATTATTTAACAAAAGGCATAAAACATTACCATGACAACCAACTACTTGGACTCACTTTTGGTCTCTTTAGAAATGTCAGTGAAAATGTAAACAGGGTGTGATAAATGTCACAGGCCGTCGGGGCTCTAGCGGTTTGTCTTCATTTTATGGAAATTTGAAAAAAGAAGTGATAACACATTTGCATCTCTCGGCTGTGCTGAATTCTGAGACTGGATCCTCAAACACCCATCTGCAAGTAGTGAAATTACAACACAAACACAGCACTGTCACATTCCTTAGGTAAATCCTCACACCCTGCTGAGCACCTGTCTCATTCATTCCCTTCATACCACACATGCACACATGCACAGAGACTTTCACACCCCACAGCATCAGCTGGTAGAGAAATATTTAAGGTACTATCAGGATCAACCAATAAGGATCAGGGCCAGATTAACACTTTGTTGTACCCTGGGCAACAATATTCAAGGGCTCCATCATCACTACCCAAGGATCACCATAATATGGTCACATACAGAATATTTTACTGCAATATGCAGTAAATATACTCAATACTTGAATGCCTGACATCACGTAACCCGCTCAGGGTAACCTTTGACCCACCTCGTGTGGACTGACCAATGAGGAGAGGGTCTTAACTTGAGGCCCTCTCTTCATTGGTCAGTCTGCATGAGACTGACTCTCAACTGACGTTCAAAGTCATTGGCAGCGACGCGTCTCTGTGCAGCGCAAAAGCCCGGGTGGACAGTTTGTTTAATATAGGGTGATCATATTTCCAATTCCAAACAAGAGGACAGGGGATCTGTGCCTATGATGTCACACTATGGCAACGCCACACAAACCACGTTGGGACCCATTTTTTTGTAAGAACTAAATAAATATCAGATTCTTTCAATAAAAGGGCTCTAAAACAATTCATATGTAAATATTTAGCATATTTATTGTAAAATCTCATTTTTCTGCTTTAGTGCTGCAACAAGGTTTTATTAATAATAAATTATTATACCTTTAGTTTTACTACAGCATCGTTAAGCTTCCTGTGCACAGATTATTAAGGATGCTTGTTTCAGCTGTGAGATTAGACGACAGGATCAATGAACAAATAAGTTGTCACACACTCTAACTTACCACTGGTTACCATTAGTTATCAGTTACATTTGGTACCACCAGAGCTCTGTTAAAGTCCAGACTGACTCAGATCTTGATAACGACTCACATTTATTCATCAGAACCAGGCATTCTGATGGTACCAGAGCCTTTTAGGACTTCAAATGTACTCAGACTTTAAAACTGGATAAACCATATTCCTGTTGGCATTTGTATTAAGTGGTTGTTGTTTTCCTGACCTAAAGTGTCGGTGGATGAGAGTTCGTCCAATGCGTCCTGCTCCTCTCAGCTGCAGACTCCCAGCACTCAGCCGCAGACTCGTCTCAGCAGGACAGCAGGACAACAGAACCGTTCAGATGGACAGCAGACCCAACACGCCCAGACCCGGTTGAGCCGTTCCAGACAGGTCAGCACTGTGCACCAAACCACTAATGTTTCTCTGATCACATCTGCTTTAATGTTGCTCTAATCCAGGGGTGTCAAACTCATTTTCACTAAGGGCCACGTTAGCCTAATGGTTGCCCTCAAAGGGCCACATGTAACTGTAAAACATTATAAATGTAACCAAATATAATGTAAAATAAATGCTACTACTTTATAACATATAGTCAAATGTATTTATTACTCATTCAATTTATAAATATTACTGTGCATTTAAAAATTGTTTACTTGTTGCTCAATAAAGCAACTTTAACATAAATATAATCAAATTTGTCAGGTGAAGAAACCCACATTACTCCACTGCTCAACAATCAAATTATTAAAAAAATATATAAAGAAAAATATTTAAACAAGTTTAGGGTTTACCTGCGTTCAAATGTGCGTGGCGGCCGCCTCCAGCTAATTTTGTGCCGCCCCAGCCTGATTTCACTCTGCCCCAGCTATATGGATGTTATTTTAACTGCAGTTGCAGCGTTGCGCCACTACAGGGTGCTGTATCAGCAGCGGTGCATCGAAAAGCACTAAAACCGCTGCAGAAAAAGATGAAAAATTGCTTTTCTCGCTAGTTGGTACATATCTATGGTTGGTGCTATTGTCGTCCTGATTTTCCCCCAGGCTCTTCCGTATCAGAGCAGGGCTGTACCTGTCTGTGCGTGTCTGTCTATTTTTAAACGTAGCACTGGTGCAACATCTTTGAATTACTATTTTCCCCAGAACTTTATTGAACAAAAGTAAGTTACGTGTAAGAAAAAAGCTTTTTACTGGCGCACAGTGTGGTCATCCGGATGCAGTGGAGGAAAATGAAGGAACCAGCAAAGGCAGAACCGGTCCAAAGTTTGGGATCAAAAGTGCAGCTACACGCAGATCGGCTAATGCTAAAGCTAACGGGTAGCAGTCTCACGATCAAGTGGCGTGCTGAAAAATGTATGATATACCCTCAAATAAAAGCGGCCAGTCTGCAGTTAAAGCACATCTTGTTCGTTTTATTTGATATCCATTGTGGTGGTGTATAGAGCCAAAAATGTTAGCATTGTGTCCATGTCCCAATATTTATGGACCTGACTGTAACATGCTGTGATTAATGCACTGCTCAAGTGCCTCCTATGTGCCGCCCTTCAGTGTCAGGCAGCAAACTGATCAGACGAGGCCAAAGTCATGATAAACTTGAATTTTCTTAAATTTATTTCACTCAAAAGTAAAACCAGAGCAACCAGAAGTACACATAAAATGAATATGAATGCTTTACAAAAGTGCGGGCAATTTCTTCAGCCACAGTAAAACTAGCTCTCACTGCTGCATTGTTTTTGGCTTTGGCTTTTGTGAACGCATACTGCTGCCATCGCAGTTTGTCTTTTAATTGTTTGACTATTTGTTGTCTGATAATTTAGTTTTTCATCTGATAATATTAGAACATGTCAGTAATGTCTGAGGGGCTTTTATAAACACTGTGTAACTAATACTCCTGGAGAGGGTTTGAATTACATAGAGGCTTCTGGGGAGCCCAGTTATGGGGGGGGCATTTTGCCTTGGCCCCCAAAATGTCTTGAAACGGTCCTGGGTGTGTGACTGAGTTTTGAAGGTGATCTGAATTGTGTCAGATGTATAATTATTACATGTGTGTAACTTATTGTTTTATACAGGTAAAAACGTGTAGTGGAGATAAATCTACCTACATTTTACTTTTTGTTTTGTTTTCTTGTTTTTATTTAACTATTTTCCTGTCCTGTCTGTCTCTCATCTTCCTGCATCTCCTCTAAACTCTCCAGAAAAACTGATGCCTGGATTCTTACTTTTTCACCTCATCAGTTACTTTTGAGCAGATCAAAGGGATCTCCTGACTGCAAAGCGGAGAGCGCGTTTTGATGCTGCGTCAGTGAGGTGACATCACCGCAGCACAGGTGATGAGCTCCGCAGTAGTAGAGCGCTTCAGGCACAGATAAGACAGAAAATAGAGAACATGGGCGGACATGAACGATCGTGTGTTAATTATAGTTTTTTGGTTGCACCACTTTGAGAATGGACCGTGCGCTGGAAGCAGCAGCCTGGAGCGCTGCGCACCAACGATCATCGCTGTGCCGCTCTCTCTGCTCTCTGCTCAAAAGAGTCCATGAATGATGTAATATAGGTAGAAAACTTTTTTCCGGCTCCCCTGCATGTGTAGGATATCCAGCTCCCCATAATTCGATCCCTGCTCCTGGATGAAAAACCAGACATTTTCATCAATACAAGAACCCCCCGGACGCCCCGTACAGAGAGTGAAAAGTGGACATGTCCGGGGAAAAGAGGCCGTACGGTCACCCTAGTTTAACATAAAGCGGGAGATTACAGATACAGATTTTGCCTGTGCCCTTGCTGCCCTGGGCCTGGGCCCTTTAGAGTTCGTGGACCCCTGGGCAATTGCCCAGTTGCACACATATGGTTAATCCGGCCTTGATCAGGACACAAGAAATACAGCCAGAAATTAAAAAAAAAAAAAAACTGGATGATTTTTGGTAAAATCTGCCTTGGAAACAAATCTTAGGCCTAGTCCACACGTAGCCAGGGTTTTTTAAAAACGAATATCCGCCCCTCCAAAAACTTGCATCCACACCACCGCGTTTTAAAAAAAAACTCTGTCCACACGTACCCGGATAAATACGTTGTTAAGGACATGCCAGACCTGTAGGCGGCAGTACTTCCCCCGTTCTTAACCTCGTCCTTCGTCTGTGGTCTTCCACAAGGAGCAGTAATTCCGCTTGCAAAAACAAACAAGCAGAAAGCGCTTGGACAATTGATGGATCGGGTAGTGACAGAGCGCAGATCTGCGGGCTTCCATGATGCCGGCTAGTGTAAACACAGGTCGCACACGTGATGTCAGCATTTTTTGTCGCGGAAAGTGACGTTGCGGACCTTAAAACTCTGGTTTTGTCTGTCCACACGCAGACACCCAAAACGGAGAAAACACAGATCTTCACTTTGGCCGGAGTTTTTAAAAAGATCCGTTTTCGTGTGAAAAAACTCCGTTTTCGTGTGGATGACAGGCCAAAACGTAGAAAAATATCTACGTTTTGGCAGATCTCCGGCTACGTGTGGACAGGGCCTTAGATCAGTTAGCAGAATTCTCTCGGTCTGAAAATGTATTTGCAAGAGGACAATTACTTATTTTACTCTGAGAAATCTGAATTTAATTTATTTTAAAAGATCATGACGTCATGTATGGTTGTAAAAACTAAGGAGAGGCTTGTTTCTCAAACATCAAGATCCTGTCCAGTGCGTTGGTCACAAGGAGCAAAACCGCTGATTTTGTAAGGAAGCGTGATCCAATCATTTATAGTGTGCATTTTATTAACTCTGCTTTTTTATCACTACACATAGTATATTTATGACAAATAGCACAAAGAGGTAATTATGCTGCATAAAAGATCCTTTACACATCTGGAAGTTCATCTATCAGAAGATTAAGAAATTCTAAAGCTAAAAACAATGCCAGAAAAGTAGCGATACGACGTGTTATTCCAACAGTAATCAAGACAAAAGTAGGACTCAAAAAGGAAGATGACCATTGGTTCCTCAGCTTAGTTGTAAGGGACATGGCACTTCCACATGGTGCACATGGTACTGAACCAAAACAGTAATGACAGAAGTCGTAGGGGAAAAACATCAACAGACAAAGGCAAATAGTTTCTAATGTTTGTCTTTCACATGAACAGAAAAAGATGAATGTTTACAGAACTGTGTAAAAGTTTTAGGCAGGTGTGGAAAAAATGCTGTAAACTAAGAATCCTTTCAGAAATTTAAATGGTTGATTATTTATTTAAATTTACTAAATGCAAAGTGAATGACTCCTGAATGTTTTTATTTACATGTAGGAATGTTTTTATTTACATGTAGGAATGTTTTTATTTACATGTAGGAATGTTTTATTTACATGTAGGAATGTTTTTATTTACATGTAGGAATGTTTTTATTTACATGTAGGAATGTTTTTATTTACATGTAGGAATGTTTTTATTTACTTGTAGGACTTAACATACTTCACATTCATGAACAACCTTCTCATTTATAAACATAATATTTAACTCCAGAACCTACCCTTCCCTCCCTTTTCCGAGTGTCCACCAGTCAGTCTATCGTATTGTTAATTTGAAAGTATTCTCTTAAGGTTATCCATCTAAGGGGTCATGGTATTTGAAGTAGCATTATTGATTCTTGGTGATGATACAGTAGGTAACGTCTATATACAGGGGGATGCAAAAGTTTGGTCAGCCTTGTTAATCTTCATGATTTTCCTATATAAATCGTTGGTTGTTACGATAAATAAAATTCAGTTAAATATATCATTTAGGAGGACTGCGCAGTGGTTAGAGCTGTTGCCCTGCAGCAAGAAGGTCCTGGGTTCGCTTCCCGGCCTGGGATCTTTCTGCATGGAGTTTGCATGTTCTCCCTGTGCATGCGTGGGTTCTCTCCGGGTGCTCCGGCTTCCTCCCACAGTCCAAAAACATGACTGTTAGGTTAATTGGTCTGCCTAAATTGTCCCTAGGTAGGGGTGTGTGTGTGTGTGTGTGTGTGTGTGTGTGTGTGTGTGTGTGTGTGTGTGCGTGCGTGCACACGCATGATTGTTTGTCCTGTGTGTCTCGGTGTTGCCCTGTGATGGACTGGCACTCTGTCCAGGGTGTACCCCGCCTGATTGCCCATTGACTGCTGGAGATGGGCACCAGCCCCACTTCCTCTGCATCACTCTCACATGCAGCATCTCCTTGTGTAAAGTGCACTGAATAGTTGGAACGATTCACAGTGACTCCATCTGCAGAAAGATGATGTTGTAGGTCTTTGATGCTGGTCTGTGGGTTGACTCTGACTGTTCTCACCATTCTTTGCTTCTGTTGATCTGAGATGTTTCTTGGTCTGCCACATGGAGCCTTAACTAGAACTGTGCATGTGGTCGTCCATTTCCTCAACATGTTTCTAACTGTGGAAACAGAAGCTGAAATCTCTGAGGCAGCTTTCTGTATCCTTCCCCTAAACCATGATGGTGAACATGTGAGAGTTGTTCTGAGAACCCCATGTTGTTACTCTTCAGAGAATATTCAATGAGGAGGGAACCTTACATTTTTTATTGTCCTCCTTAAATACTCCCTCATAACGGGATTCACCTGTGTATGGAGGTCAAGGGTCATCGAGCTTACCAAACCAATTTTGAGTTCCAATAGTTAGTTCAAAAGGTTTTGGAATCAATAAAATGCCAACAGTGCCCAAATGTATGCATGTGGCTCATTTTATTTAAACAATTATTGCACATTTTCTGTAAATCCTATTTGTTTCACTTCTCAGTACCACTGTGTGTCTCCTTTATGGTCTGTTTAACAGAATTATTTTTATATTAACAACCAACAATTTATACAGGAAAATCATGAAGATTATCAACGCTGCCCAAACTTTTGCACCCCCCTGTATGTACTCAAAGCCACTGCAGTGAAAAGAAATGAGTAACACTTCTAGTTTTGAAACCAATCTTTGTTTTTCACTCAAGCGTGAAACTTTTGCACAATACTGTATATGAGAAAAACTTTCACAAGGCTGGGCAATGTAACCTAAAACTAATATCTCAGTGTTTACGGGCTTCATCAAGACATACCTTATTTCAAAATCTAATTTAGTCAACGAGTTACTGTTTGATTCAGAATGTAGACAATATGGCCTCCAAGACATAAATATCACACTATTTTTTTCAGTCAATCATTACCAATTTATCATTAGATTTTTCACTATTAAACATTTTAGTATTCTGCAAGTTACTGAGCAGTTCAGTCGACTTCCATAAAAACATCAAAGAATAAATAATATTGGAGCATTTGGAACAGATTTAAGTTTTATTTTTATTTCTAATGGATCCCCATTCATCAGGGACCAGTGGAGGGGTGGAGGCACCTACTAATAAACATTAAAAGCAATTACTGATGCAAAAGTAATTATTGTAGAATTTTAATTCTTAAATTAAATAATATATTTAAAATAGGAAGACTAACAAGACAGACCAATGCACAACAAGAAATAACTTATATTGAATTTGTTTATCGCTTGGCAGAAAATTGTGCTGGTCCTTGGCCAGGTAGTTGGGAACCACTACACGTTCTGATCTTTCTGCTTTGGTACAATACCACAACCACTCACTTCGGTGTCTCTAAACATCTGACTGCTACTATACATCATCAACCCTTCGTAATTATCAGCACATTTTTCCCCAGTGCAAAGTCAAATATTTCTGTGAAATAAAGTAAAACCTTCATTTAGAAATGAAAATAAAATCCAAACTTTAAGGTTCAAACTTTACGTAACAGGATCATTTCTACATCACATCATTATCAAAGCTAAGCTAATCCAACTCCGTCAGACACAGGTGAACTAGGCTGTGATACATAGTTGAGTAATAACTGAAGTGCCACCCCTTCCCCCACCTCCACCTTCACATGCTAATTTCCTGCAGGAAGTGCCATCACAACATGGCCTCACATGTGGGTTTTGAAAGGAAAAGCAGAGTCACAAAGATAAAACCTACTGAGGAAGGTGACCCGATTTGCTCCGGATCTCATGTGAAAAGAAAAATAAATGCAGATTTGTGTCTGGAGTCCATTCTAGGTTGAAGCGTGAATTGACTTTTTTGGGCTGATTTTGACAGGAAGTGTCCTGTTAGAATAAAATAAAGAAGGTTCTGATTAATTCCTTCCAACTTCCTGGAAAGTATTCTAGACACTAGAAAGGTTAATGGAAGAGACAGACTGAGGAAAAACAGAAGAAACAGCTGTCCAGGAACTTCCTGAACATCACAGATGGATGATAACCAAAGAGCAGGTGAGGGATGAAGCTCAACTAACACTCATCCTCACAACCATATGACCACTCAGTTTCTATTTTACAAAACACACACCTTGCTGCAGCACCCTCTGCTCACACCGGAACCTGTCGCTATGACAACTGTAGGTTTCTGTGGCAACAGTGGGAGATACAAAATTCAACAAAGACTGAGTCACTTCCTGTCTCGTGCAATACTTCCTCTTTTGAATCTGTGAGTCGGCGGCATTTTCAACTCCAAAGGCATCAAGAGCACACAAACTAATCCCCATCAACAGTCAGGCACAGAACAAGTCTCATTTACTTCTTCAGTCATCTCAACCTAGAACTGGCTCAAAGCAACAATAGCATCTAAAAAAAGCGGAATCTCGATGGGACCGAAACTTTTTTCTGCTTCGCTACTAAGCAGATTAATAAGCTGTTTTTTTCAGACATATGATAAACAACATTAAGGAAAACCAGCTTGCAAAAAAATTCCACATTTTCACTTTTGTGTTACGGTGCCAAACTGACAATAGAGCTCCGGACGTCACGTGACTCTCACAGAGTAGAAGCCATGTTGGCAGGCAACAAAGGTAAACAAAATGAACAAGATCGGCTTGAATTTTACTTCGTCGGAGTTTACTTCACACTTTAAAACTGAAGAAATCGTTTTATACAGTCAGAAATTAAATAGACTAAACATCTCCGACCCTTACCGTGCCCCTGGGATACTTTTTAAAAATGCCAGAAGCTGTCGGAGCGGACTTCTTACTGGACCTGGCCGGGGAACCCCTTGGGATTTCCCCGGAGGAGCTGGCCCAAGTGGCTGGGGAGAGGGAAGTCTGGGCCTTTCAACGCTACTGCCCCCGCAACCCGACTCCGGATGGATGGATGGACAAATAACAGATTTACACGTAAGTAGTTTAAATAGAGTGCTGTGCTGTTTGAATGCATAAACTGAACACCAAGAGAAATCACTAGTTTGATTTTTTTTCCCGTGAATAAAATAAATATGTCAGGCAGGAGCGTCTCAGGATCTGTCTGAGATCTGTCTCAGTGAGACAGATAATAGCAATCCAAAGTACTTTTTATGTGTGATCTGACAACTGATCAACCATTGCTTAAAAATTAAATACAGCTTAGCCGGTTAATTGCTGTGATCATAAAACACATAAACGGCAGCACGCAGAACTCACGAGGCAACGTTTTATGTGATGTTTACTTGTTGCTATGAGTAATAAGACAGAAAAAGCCACGCCAAAATAAGTTTAGGAAGCCCACTAAGAATCATAATAAAAGCATTTAAAATAAACACCATACACAGTTGAGGAAACGTTGGTTTAAGTACCTGATATGAAGTGGTCGCTGCATAAGCGAAAACCTTTACTCTCGGGATCCCACAGCTTTATTTCAGCCCGGTCACTAGCACGTTTTATTACAATCATCCAATGTTTGCAGCGCTCCGGATCTTGGGGAATCCTATAGATGGCTCATTCCTTATGTCGTCCGCGTCTGTTCTACATCCTGGGACACAACAGGAATCTACCATATTTCCCGTTTTATTGAGTTTTTTGACAATAACAAATAGTCCAGCTGTGGGCTTCTGCCTGCCAATATGGCGCCGTTTCGATTTGAACTGTTGCATGCCGGGAGAAGTGACGTCAACTCCCGGAGCTCTATAGGCGAGTTGTGAACAGAGTCGCAAATTTTAGGATTCCCGCTTGCATGTCCCTCATGGATGGATAGAGGATAAACCTTCTTGAACAAAGCAGTAACAAAGGTTTCTCATTATTTGCATAAACAGCCTAGTGAAAACACACACAAGTACCCAACTTCCTCAACAATCCAGTCTTTGTGATTTCTGTAAAACGCAGACAGCTTTCATAATCCACATGATCTGATCCATGTCTGCTATTATGATTACCATAAAGCCATCAACTCCAACCCTCCTTGTTTTGCTGCAAACTGTAGCAGAGAAACACCAGAGGACTCATTCAGACTGGAACCCTTCATGTTGAGTTGTGTTCTGATGAGTGACGCCTGCAGCCCCCAGAGCTCAATGCTAAAAGAAGGTGGTTGCACAAGCTGCTGAACACCAACACACACTCCATCTAGACTTCTTCAGTACGGCTGCATGTGTGAGTTTATCTTCAGTGTGAGGAAAATATCTCAAAACTCAAGATAGAGGTTACAGACTTCACTGGATGTACGTTTGCAACTGATTAACTTTCGGAATCGTTCCAATCCAAGATGGCCGCCACAGCTAGTCATGTTAATGAGGAAATAAGTGGGTCCAGACAGGGTGTGTCCCAGACTAAGACCTTGTGCAAATGAACTTGGGGGTCCTCTAAAGCATCTCTTCAAGCTTGTGCTTGGGATGTGTTCCATCCCTCTGGAAGAGCTCCAACACTGTTCCTCTCCTGAAGGTTAAACTTCCCAAGGACGATAGTGACTATCGCTATGTAGCTCTGACCTCATGTAATGAAGACCTTGAAGAGGTTAGGGCTGCAGTTTCTGAAGCCACAGATGCAACATATCCAGGATCTGCAAGGGTGGTGGTGGAGGAAGTTGTCCTCCATCTCCTACATCACAGCCATGCACACCTGGATGAAGGGGGCTGCGCTGAGGGTACTCTTCTTTGATTTCTCCATCCATCCATTATCGTCTGCTCATCAGAGGGCAGGTCACGGGAAGAGCAGCCTAAGCAGGCAGGCCAAGGCATTATCTGGCCAGCCGAGAGACATAGTCCCTCCAACATGTGCTGTGTCCTCATTTGAGTCTTCTCCCAGTTGGACGTGCATGGAAAGCCTCACCAGGGAGGCATCCTAACTAGATGCCCAAGCCAGCTCAACTGGCTCCTCTTGATGTGGAGGAGCAGCGGGTCTACTCTGAGCCCCTCCCAGATGAGTGAGCTTCTCACCCGATCTCTAAGGGAGAGCCCAGACACCCTGTGGGGAAAACTAATTTCAGCCGCTTGTATCCGTGATCTCATTCTTTCGGCCACTACCCAAAGCTCGTGACTATAGGTGAGGGTAGGAACTTAGATTAATGGGTAAACCAAGAGCTTTGCCTTCTGGCTCAGCTCTCCCTTCACCACAACAGACCGGTACAACGCCCGCATCACTGCAGACGCAGCACCAATCAACCTCACACTTCATCTTTCTTTCTCTCATGAACAAGATACTTAAACTCCTCCACTTGAGGCAAGACCTCATCCATGACCCGGAGAAGGCATTCCACCCTTTTCCTACTCTTTGATTTCTCCTGCACATTAAATACTATTCAACCTCACGAGCTACAGGAGAAGAGCAGCAGGATGGTTGCAGAGCCCTTCCTGGTGTCATGGATCATGGATTATTTGTCTAATGGGCAGCATGGGAGGATCGATCTCCTGCACCCTCAGCTGCAGAGTGGGGGTGCCGCAGTGAACATTATTGTCTCCTTCACTCTTCACACTGTATATGTCTGACTTTTGCCACAACACTGCAGCTTGCCTTATGCACAAAGTCTCTGATGGTATGGCTGTTGTGGCCCACATCAACGGGGGTGAGGAGAGGGGAGTGCAGTCGGCTGGTGGAGGACTTTGTGGCCTGGTGCCAGAAGAACCAGCTGCAGCTCAATGCTCAGAAGACCAAGGAAGTGATTCTGGACTTCAGGAGGAAAACTCCTGCACATCAGATGGTGCTCATAGAGACGGTGATGAGATTGTGCCATCATACAAGAACTTGGGGGTAATGTTGAACATTAAGCTGGACTGGGCCACCAACACAGGCCAGCGTTACAGGATGCCAGTCCAGGATGTGCTTAAAGATTAAAGATTAAAGTCCCATTTAGTCGTCACACACACAGGTGTGTGGTGAAATTTATTCTCCGCATTTGACCCATCCCCTGGGGGAGCGGTGAGCTGCAGACAAGCCGCGCTCGGGAACTATTTGGTGGTTTAACCCCCCAATCCAACCCCTTAATGCTGAGTGTCAAGCAGGGAGGCATTGGGTCCCATTTTTTCAAAGTCTTTGGTATGACCCAACCAGGAGTTGAACCCCTGATCTCCCGATCTCAGGGCGGACACTCTACCACTAGGCCACTGAGTCGGTGTATGTGCTTTCTTTGGAGGCTGCAGTCAAGTCAACATCTGCTCTAGACCGCTGCACATGCTCCACCAGTCCGTAGTGGCAATAGCCCTCCTCTATGCTGTTGTGTGCTGGAGTGGCACTGGAAGCAACGCTGAACAAAATCATAAAGAAGGCCAGCTCTGTGTTGGGGCTGAAGTGGAGGAGGTGACTGGGCAGAGGACTGTCTAGATTCAGGGCCATGCAAGAACAACGCCTCACCGCCCCTACATGAGGTCTTCAAGGAGAGGAGGAACGTGTGCAGTAGCGGACTGCTGTCCCCGCACTGCTCCATGGACAGACTGAGGTGGTTATTTCTGTTAGACTGTCAACTCTCTGTCCAAGCATGAGGGATTGAGCTGATTGGATCTGTGAACGGTTTTGGTTGAGGTTTTTTTAACCTATTGTATTGAAAGTGTTCACTACATAATCTGACTGATACTAGATCACCAACACAGTGTAAAATCAATAATAATTCATGATTTGACTAAAATAACAAAATCTCCATTCATCTTCATGTGATTTTAGGGGATTTTCACATTTGTGGTGCTTAATTATTAAATTAAATAGTTTCATTTGGTACAGTTGGTTTGTAACCCTAAGTAGGCAGTGGTCATGCTGTGATCCTCACAAACTCCAGTGTGATTTGTTTATAGGTCTACACTGTAATTCTCTGCCAAACACCTACCGTAGCCATTTATGCCTCGTCTGATGTGGTAGAGTATCAGTAGCTGCTAGCAAACCAAAGATGAAAAGGGGACTCTCATAAGCAACTGGGTGATCCCTCTAATAGAAGACGACATTTGTCACCTCCTATAAAAGTCTCATAAAATGACACAGTCAGTTAGTGAGTGTCTCTGGAAGAGGGAATGTTTAATGCATCATATGAAGTCATTTATAATTCCCTCTCCTAGCTGGAGACCAGATTCCTCTGGAAAGTGCCTCCTTTCACTGATTTGCTTTTTAAATAGGTGATTTGGATTGATGAGCAATTTGGAATGTTTTATAAATTTACAATAATGTTAAAAAGCAATCTGAAGGGTTATTAGGCGATTGAGTCTTTAGAAAACCAGTTAACCGTCGTTTATGCTCGACTGCACACGTTCCACTTCACTGAACTAGCTGATGTATTTTAATTGTGATGTCTAGGGTAAGGTTTCTTTCTGCAGAGGGAGTACAGCACTAGTGCGTTATGTTGCATACATATGAAATATGTACTTTGCATCACAAGTACTCAGGCTAATGCAGCTGATTCAGAATCAAAAACCAGACAGGACAGCAAGACATCTGGATCTGTGCAGGAACTTAAAAGCTGAAACCAGACAAATCAACTGGTTTATTGTCTCATGAGATTTCTAATTTCAATAAACACCAAAAACTTTGATAATCAGGACATTTTCCAAATAAAAATAATACATATTTTATTATTTTATCCTAAATCACAATACAATTGATTATTTGCCAAAAACTTCCAGCAGAAACAAACTGGACATGTCTCATTGTCGTTCAGACGTTTATGGCTGCAAATATTTGATTGTTGATCTGAAATCCAAAAAATTATTTTTACGGCTGCATAAAGAACAAGATTTAGAGTCAGAGATGGCATCGTGGCCTGAATAAAAACCTCTTAAATCCTACAGGCATGCTGCAAAAACCACCAGCCCCTTACCTTTTGGCTTCCTCCAGGTGACACAGATACTCATAGGCCATGTTCTGCTGCCGCTGCTCATCCATTTCCTCCGCCGTGAGCCGCTCCACGCCATCCAGGACAGCTGCAACCACACAAACAAAATCACACACCTAATATTGACAATAAATCAAACGTTTGCACCACAAACAGCACAAAGTGCCACAGTTTTAACAGTATAGTGTTCAGGTTCCACTAGAGGAGAAAACAGTGATGCAACTTCTCCCAACTCCCACAAAAGCTGCTTGTTGCACAAGAAACAACCCCTGCTTATTAGTCATCTGCTAGTTAACACACGCTTTGTGTCTCAGGGTTGTCGCCCTGAGTGATGTGAGCATGCATGTTGCTGTCAGGGCTTATTCAGACCCCAAGGACACAACCAGGACTGTGGAGGTTACAGAAAAAAGGCAGAGCCTGCGAGATTACACAAAATCCAAAGCTTTTCTATTTTTTCCCCTTAAATTACGGTGAATGCGGGAGGAGGGAATACAGCAGACACTTTTGACCCTGCCAGGTCTGGAATGAGAGAGGGAAGTGTGTGGGATCAAAGGCTCCTTCATCTGAAGGTAAAACATGAGCCTGGGTGAAACCTGAGACGTAAAGTCAGGAAAATATTTCACTCCAAATCCATTAGTTTATCATCTGTAAATAATAAAAACAGAAGGACAAAGATTTACTTATTAAAGCCACTCAAATTATCCATTTGTCCATTTTTCTAAACTTTTGCTAGACTTGGGCGGTGGTTGTTGCTTTGATATTCCCATTTCATTCATACACAGTCAGGAAACAGAATGGTGACTGCTCTGCTGTGTTTTGATTACAACATAATTAACTTATCTACTCAATTTAAATAACGTGTTTGCAATGTGCCAGTGAAAAAATGAGTTGAGTAAACTGTAAGACAGGCCTCCTCCCTAACAGTGCATCAGTGAAACGCGGAAGTCATAATAAAGCTGAAAAAGCACGCTGTCAGAGGTAAAGCTGACCTGACTCTGCGTCTCCAATCAGAAATATATAAATACATATATATGTTTCCTTGAGTTTGAGGAGTTTCCATGAGCAGCAGGCGGGCTGCGGCCCGGAGCGCTTCCTCTACAATAAACATCTTAGAATAAAAAAAGTGGTAAATGTGGACTTACAGCCATATCTCGGCCGCGGCCCGTCTGTCTCGTCTGAAGTTGACATCCTCTTTTAGAGAAACTCTGTGCAGCTGAAGAATTTATTCAAAGTGATCCTGGTCTGAGTCCAGCTTCCCAAACAGCGAAACAAAAATACGCAGCAGCCACAGAAACCCGGGAAGGACCTCGCGGTCCTCTTGTCTTCGTCTGCAGAGTTTGAGCTGAGACTTTTTTCTGCTTCTTCAAACCTCACTGATGTCACTGGGTGTGTTCTTAATCCTGAAGTATGCGTTTCAGGAAACAGGGCAGCCTCCGGCTGGACGCGCCGACTCCGCAGCGCCCTCTGGCGGTGCCAGACGCTCCTGAGATGGAGTCTGGAGTCTGGACCTTCACATTCCCATCTGTTTCAAAGTTTAAATCGTTTACTTTGCTTAATTAATAAATACATAACCATACAAACACGGAGGATATTGATACATTTTTAACTAAACAGATGCTTTGGTGTAGATTTTGGAAACACTTTATTAGATTAGGGGGTTCTATAATTTATACTTTATTTTCACACTACTGGTATTATTGTCTCTTGTTTCTGTTTTCATGATTATTTGTCTCTTGTGCTTTAGCGTGTCATTTTGTGCTCATTTCATTTGATCTTATCTGTACAAAGTTTTCCTACTTCTGTAAATTGACTAAGAGAATAAAGAATACTTGACTTGACTTAAGAAAAGGGAAGTTGTGGGAGTTGTGTTTGAAATCTGGTACTACTTTTTTGTTCATCTTAGCCATTTAGAAGAGAATATTTTAGTGTCATCATCCTCAATGACGCTTTAAAAATCATCTTTCTTGCTTTATCTCTTGTCAATATTAAGATTAAGGAGGAGGACTTGAAGGAGAAGAGGAAACTGGATTCATTAAGGTTGCAAGAGTTACTGAAAACAAACACTTTCTCTAATTTATTTTAAAAGAAAATGCTGCAAATTTTTGGTATTGGCAACAGGGCAAAACTGTAATTATGTACCAGTGTAGTTTTCCCTATCTCTGTTATAATCTCTACAAAACGGTAGAGTTATGTTCGCTCACATAACCCAAAAAACCTGATAACAGTTCCCATGAGGCCCATTCCACAAGGTCCTCCCACCATCTCTGGTTTTATTCAATGTTAGATCTCTTAGCAACAAGTCATTCTTAGTAAAATCTTATCTCTGCTCATGATCTGGATCTCATATTTTTATCTGAAACTTGGCTAAATGACAGTAGCGGTGCACCAGGTCTAATAGAATCAACGCCACCAAATTTCACATCTCTAAACGTGCTTCGGTCTGACAGGAGAGGTGCTGGTGTAGCTGCTCGTTTCTATTTAAACAGCTAGTGTGTGATGATTGTGACTCTGAGTATATTTGTGTTGAACTGAAAGGTACACCAAAGTGTTTGTAATCTACAGGCCCTGCAGGGCCATGTACTCTTCCTAGAAAACCTCACTGAGCTTCTTTCTGTTATCACAACAGACTTTGCACAAAACCAGCGACTTTTTTATTCATGTTGATGATGCTAAGGACAAATCTGCAGAGCAATTCCTTAGCGTGCTTAAATTATTTGATCTTCAGCAAAATGTCCATGATCAAACCTACGATTTGGGACACATGATTGACTTAATCATAACCAAAGATATGGATGTGTCAAACGTTGTTAAGGATGTGGGTCCACCTGACCATTTTTGTGTTTTTTCTGAGATATCCGTTTTACCTGCTACACATCACACCTCAGTTGTTCTCAAAAAAAGTTATCTGGGCTAATCACTCAGCATCCGTTTTTATGGAACGTATGAATATGTCAACAAGTCTGAGAATCAACTGTGCTGATTCACTTTTAAATCATTTCAACTGCAAAACTCTGAAGTCAAGGACTTCTGCTGTGTGAACACCTGAAAAAGGTCAAACTTATCTCTGGCATAAAACTCAGTGGAGCTTCACTAAATCAGTTACTAATGAGAAAAGAGAATGAGACGAGTGTCATTTCAGTAAAAGTAACCCACCAGATCACTATGAAACCTTCAAAAGGCAGCTGCACACTTACCACTCTGAATTAAATAAGGCGAGACAATCCTTTTTCTCCAGAGTCGTTAGTGATATTATTAACATTTCTTGTGTTCTGTTTGCTTCTGTTGAGAGGCTAACTAATCTCCTAACACAGTTAGTCCACTGATTTCCTATCCCAAACTAAGTGTAAGGAGTTTGCTTCCTTTTTCAATGAGAAAATAAAAAAAATCAGATTGGCCATTCATTATTTCTTGTCAACTACCAGACCACTGCTACAAACATACAGCACCAATGTGTAATGCCACCTTCCAGAGTGATTAGTGCTGAAAAAACTGGAGGACATAGTTGCCTTAAATTGATTTACCTGCTGTCTGGACAACCTGCAAACGAACTTCCTTAAAAATGTTTTTAGCTGCTCGAAAGCTAAAAATTGTTAATTGCTCCGTAATGTCAGGTACTTTTCCGAAAATCATTGAAAACTGCTGCTGTTAAACTTCTTCTAAAGAAAAGAAAATTAGATCCCTTAGTGATGAATGACTGCAGACCAATCTCTAATCTCCCTTTCATTAGGAAATAAATTAAAAAGCAGTAGAGATCCAGCTGAACAGCTTTTTGGAGACTAACAACCTGCTAGATAGTTTCCAGTCATGCTTTAGACAACACCACAGAACCGAGACTGCACTGATTATCCATCCATCCATCCAACCATCCATCCATCCATCCATCCTTCCTTCCTTCCTTCCTTCCTTCCTTCCTTCCTTCCTTCCTTCCTTCCTTCCTTCCTTCCTTCCTTCCTTCCTTCCTTCCTTCCTTCCTTCCTTCCTTCCTTCCTTCCTTCCTTCCATCCATCCATCCATCCATCCATCCATCCATCCATCCATCCATCCATCCATCCATCCATGGTCACTTATCCAGGGTTGGGTCATGGAGGCAGTAGCCTAAGCAGGGAGGCCCAGACTTCCCTCTCCCCAGTAACTTGGGCCCGCTCCTTTGGGGTGATCCTAAGGCATTCCCGTGCCAGCCGTAAGACACAGTCTCTCCAGCGTGTCCTGGGTCTTCCTTTAGGTCTTCCCCCAGTTGGGCATGTCTAGAAAACCTCACCAGGGAGGCTTCCAAGAGGCATCCTAACCAGATGTGCAAGCTGGCTGCTCTTGATGTGGAGGAGCGGGCCGCCGAATCCGAGCCCCTCCCAGATGGCCGAGCTTCTCACCCTATCTTTAAGGGCGAATTTCTGTTTGATTACAATTAATACTCATATGCTGGTAAAATATTGTAACTAATTATATTTATTTATATGACTTTTTAATAGCATATGAATTTATTAAGTGTACAATCCCGCTAAATCTACTGTGGATGTATCTTCTCTGTGTGTTTGTACTGCTGTAGCTAGTTGCTGTTAGCTTTTCTTCCATCTAGCAAAAATAGTTTCTGTTTCTATTGCTTCTATCTGACTCAAGAAACATTGGTTTTTATGTTACTTCCAAATGGTGTAAAAAAAACAGAAACATTTGACTGACCATCTCTATGCTGAATTTTTCAGCGTTAATAGATGTATTTGGCGAATTTGATGGAGTTTGAGTTCCTGTGCAAGTTTCCATTGAAGAGCTGAATTCAGTTTAAATTCTGATGGAACCACCTGAGCAGGTAATCATGTCATTAGTGTGGATTTCATCAGCCATGAAGGCTGGATCTCTGTTACTCACAAAAGTGATTCTTGTAGGTAACAGAGACGAGTGCAGGAGTCTTCTCTGTGATGCTGCAGTCTCCTGGGCGGGGCTTCATTTACTGATATAAGAGAAGTAAGGATGGGTTGAGGGAGAACATCCTGCTGTGAGCCTCAGCTCCTCCGTCCTCTGATCTGTTGCCTCCTCCTCATCCCTCTGGACCAGTTCCATGGAGAGCTCCAGGCTGCTCCACAGACTGCTGCTCGTCGGCCTCCTGTCCATCCTGTGTCATGGCCAGGCCACTCGGGAAGTCTCTGCTGAGAACTCTGAGATGGACAAACCAGCCCCAGCCGCTGACAGAGACCTGGTCAGTAGGAGGTCTGAATCTAACTTGTGTTAGAAGTAGGAAAATCTTCAATATTTTGTAAAGTCCATTAACATGTACTGATGTAAGATGATACATTTCTCAGTTTGTGAATAAAATGTTAATTTTTGCTAACTAATCTACATTTTTATGTTTATTTTGATCTAGCATAAATATAAAAGTATATATACTCAACTTACCTAACATAATTATTGTGGATTTTCTCCATAATATTTTAAAGTTTTCATATTTTTTGTATTAATATTAGTATGTCTGTGGAGCAGATCTAATATTTTACCCTCCAGTAGAGATGTCATTTTAAATAACTGGAAACTGGAACTTTTACTAAATAGTTCCAGTGTGACCAACACCAACTTAGAGTTCTGTGTTCTCCATCTGAGGAACAATATTGTAGTTTTATTTATCTGCTCATAATGCAGCGTAACGTTGCTTCTGCTGCCATTGTTGCTGCTCAAGTGGAAGCTCTGGAGGTTCTGCTGGGCCAGACGCGTGATCGGACGTCTTCCAATGAGAAAAGAGGGAGCATCCCAGTGGTAACTTCACTTTTTCTGAAGTAATATCGATGAAATGCACATTTACAGCCTCAGTCATGAGAGAGGGCTGTTGCAAACATCCTTTTGCTACTTTTTAATTAAACCTGTAAGCAAATTAAACTTGCCACTAATTAAAAGATAACACCAAAATTACAGCAACAGTTGTTAACTGTAATTACAAACCAAATAAAGATTACCTGCTGACTTTGGTTTGGTGAGAAAGTGGCTTTAATAACACCTCTCAGTGAAAAATCCATCACCATCAGGCTTGGTGTGAGCTAATGAACAAGATCTAATTATCTGGATAAAAAATCTGCCTCTCTCACTCTCTAACAAATAAAATACATTAAATCTACAGAAAAAAACACGTGAATGATTAATCTGAGTTAACTGAAATGTGCCAGGCCTAACTCTTGTGGTGGTTTTTAATGTCCTCCTCTCCTCAGTGTGGGATGGGAGACCGCTGTGCCATGAAGTTTGGACCTCGTATTGGGAAGCTCTGCGACTGCAGACGAGGAGCCAGCTGCAACTCTTACCTGCTCAAGTGCATCTGAACAATGTTTTCCTCCTTTTTGAAACAGATTTAAAACAGCTTCCTTCATCTGCTGCACAGTTCCCATAAACCTGAAGTCTTTCATGGCTTTTGAGCTGCTGATGTTAAGACAGCTGTTGCCCGATGAGCTTGTTTTTCTCCTGCCGATACTCCTGGTGCATGAGGGTGCTTCATGTTACGATAAACTGATGTATCACTTGGTCTGTCTGGTGTTTCTTTTCACGTTCCAGTTCATTTAGAAAGCACAAACCGCTGTCAAGACGTTAAACGTTTGATCTGCTGCTCTTTATTTTAGTCCTTATATTGAACCAAACTGGAAATATTGGTGAAGTGATAGAAAATCTAAAAAAACATGGAGTTCTTCACGATCCCCTTGCGGACTCCATAATGTTATGAAAAAGTTGCCTAATATTTCTTTAAAAAGTTGTCACCACATGCCACACACACTGCAGTGAATAAAAATCTGAACATTCTAAGGGAAAATGCTGTTGAGCATCATGGAAGGTTGTAACCAACCATCGTTCAGGTTTTTGCTTCATCTGGACTGTTTCCAGGTGTAATAATAGAAATGAAAGCCCACAGGGTGAGCTGTAAGCTGTAATTCAGCATCATGTCAGGGGAATAGCAGGTCTTTGAGTTGTGAATAAAATGAACTTCTGGGTTCTTCTTGGAAAAGACATGACAGACAAAAACACATCATAGGATGGTGACATTCATCCACATGAGATGTTGTGCAAGACTTGAACTGGTCTTTATGGAGGACTCTAATTTCCCTCTTGTCGTTCTGAACATATTCTGCCTCAAACATCAGAGCGTGAGAATTTTGGCCCATTCATGTTGCCGTTTTCACCCCAAACTGTGTGTCCAGCTGTGATAACAACACCTAACAGCACACGCAGCTTGCTTTTGTCTTTTAACCCCTGTGACCAGAAAAGACTGAAGAGTTCATTAAATTGTTCTTTGGTGGAGGTACACTTTCATTTCTTCAAACCCTGAACGTGATGAGATCAGAAAAATCAATCTCATCACATACTCAGAGTCGCAACAAACTACACACACCCCTGCATGTTGGATCAAAGCAGACACATCTCCTTCAGCTCTTAACTTAAACCTCCTGAAGTTTCCGTTTGGTGTTTTCCACCAGGCTGCTGGAAAAGTAGGACCTCATAAACAAAAAATAAATAAATAAATAAATAATAAAAAACCAACATTCCTTTTAACTTTTAACAATTTATATACATTAAATATAAAAATACATGCTAAACAGTATTTTTAAAATAAAAAAATGCTGTAACTAAATATTGTTTCCCTAATCATAACAACGATAATATTTTAAGTACCACAACTGAACAGGAATGCATCAAGAAGCTTTTCTCAATTGAAAGAAATCTCTAAATGTTGGAGATTCCCATCTAAAAACTTTTCTGAAATGTATGAATATAATCATTTTATGCAGATTGTATTTCAATACACATGAAACATATTTCTCTGATAACTGAGGTATAAACTTGCCAAAGTTGGATAGAAAATCTAAATATATACAATATTGTAAACTTGATTTGTTTGATGTTTTTATTCAGGTTTGTTAATCTTGTAATTAATTTGTCGCTCCTGTTCAACCTGTTGTTTGTTGTCTTCGTTTCTATTTATCGTCACTAGATGTCCTCAGTTACCCTTTGTTAGATTATCCTGTTGCTCCACTGTAAGAGGATTTAATCACACTCTCGATTCATTAAAATAAAAAGTTAAAGACTGAACACAATTATTATTTCTTAATGAAATACAATGTCCTTCCCTCTCCTGAGGATGACCATCTTATTTTAGAAACTTCTAGGAGCTGGCTAATGACACTTAAATGTTGTCCAAATGGCATCCAACATGTGCAAATTGGGGATGTTGTTTTAAAGTAATGAAATATAAATATATGCCTTCATCTGAACTTTAGCAGTATTTAGGTGTGTGACGTCAGCTGAACGCTCAACATTAAAGTTGTAAAACATCTCAGGAGAGGTGCTGAAACATTTACCAGCAGCTGCTTGCAGACCCATCGAGCTGTGGTTTATGAAACAGATCCATCATCTCTGTTTAGAATGTAAAACTAGTTTGCGTTTTCATTATGAATGCTGTGAGTGCAGCAAACTCACTCAGAATTATGAACACAAATCCACTACAACTCAAGACTTTGTCTTAATTCTCAGATACCACCAGTCCCAATTAGTTTGAGTCATGCTGGTGGATGAATGCGCATCCGATTAGTGATGCCAGAGTGCACAGATTGAAAATAATTTTACTGGGATTGTAATGAGAATAACTGGAAGACCGTTGCATATGCTGCAATGACAGGGAGAGGGGGTGGGACTGTCTCAGTGCCAGCTATGGGAGCTCCTCTTTGGTCTGTGGATTCAGCTCCTCTCCTCAAAACGACAGACAACTATTACAGCCCACAGAAGTTCAAGTATCCAAAAATATAATGTCAAAGTGAGGTACAGGCAATGTCATACACAAACAGGCAGAAGTCAGCAATACTTATCAGGGGGTTGAGCAGGGATCAGTAGTCAAAGTTAGAGCTAATGTCGGGGTCCAGATGACAGATGGGCGAGGGAATCCGTGAGGGGCAAGGCAGGCAGAATCAGGGGGCAGAAACATGGTCAAAAGTCAAAAGGCTTGGTTGATAATATCGCTGGAGTGTCTACTGGCACAAGGCTGCCGATAATCTGGCACGGAGACAGAGCCTGAGCTGTGCTTAAGTGGAGGAGCACACAGGTGAAGCAAGGAAACACTCAGGCAAGGCGCAGGTGAACTGGGTAAAGCTGATTAACAGGAGGACCGGCAGAAAGGAAAACAAACAAGCAGGACAGGCATGGCAGAACAAGGTGGAACCATTACAGGGATGTTTAAAACCTGCAGGGAAGGCAATCTGTGTTCCACCAGCATCACTGCAGGGTGCAGACGTAATGAGGCTCCTGCAGACTGGATTAGTTCAGAGTGTAAAGTAAGCATTGATGATCTGTACTGGGATCAGACCATCGGATTCGCTATAAGAGAGAGACAATCTGATGTGTTTCCAGGAATAAAATCTGCATTTGGGATTTCTAATTTTAATTTCTGTTGGGATTACAGAAAATGCATTAGGTATCTGTTACAGGCGCAAACTGAATGAATGAATGAATGAATGAATGAATGCATGAATGAATGAATATGTTTATTTCAGTCAATAATATCTTTACACAAAAGAAATTGACCTACAAACCTAAAACTTAAACAAAACAAAAACAATGACTGAAAAGGGTTTGAAAGTGAAACTCTTATCCAAGGCCAAACCTAATTACAAATTAGTGCATCTACCACCCATAGTTTTGCAGTCGACAAATGAGAACACAATAGTTCATATCAGTTATTTACAATCAAATAATTGACTATTACACATACATTTTATCAATTCAATTATTTCTGATAAATAAATCAAAAGTTATATTTGATTTTAAACAAGAATTCATTATGGACTCCTCCTTGAACCGTCACCTTATCGTGGTGGAGGAGTTTGAGTGCCCTAATGATCCTAGGAGCTATGTTGTCTGGGGCACTTAGTGCCCCTGGTAGGGTCTCCCATGACAAATTGGTCTTAGGTGAAGGGTGAGACAAAGAACGGTTCGAAGGATCTTTCATGGCGGTTAAAACGAAGAGTCGGAGTACCCGGCCCGGAGGGTTACCGGGGTCCCACCCTGGAGCCAGGCCTGGGGTTGGGGCCCGTGAGCGAGCGCCTGGTGGCCGGGCTTTCGCCCATGGGGCCCGGCCGGGCCCAGCCCGAACCGGATACATGGGCTCGTCCAACTGTGGACCCACCACCCGCAGGAGGAACATGAAGGGTCCGGTGCAATGCGAATCAGGTGGCAGACCAAGGCGGGAGCCTTGGCGGTCCAATCCCCGGACAAGAAAACTAGTTTTTGGGACATGGAACGTCACCTCGCTGGCGGGGAAGGAGCCGGAGCTTGTGGCAGAGGTTGAGCGGTACCGGCTAGATATAGTCGGACTCACCTCGACACATTGCATTGGCTCTGGAACCCGAGACCTGGAGAGGGGTTGGACACTCTACTTTGCTGGAGTTGCTCCGGGTGAGAGGCGGAGGGCTGGGGTTGGCTTTTTGTTAGCCCCGAGACTCTCTGCCTGTGTGTTGGGGTTTACCCCGGGGGACAAGAGGGTAGCTTCCTTGCGCCTTCGGGTCGGGGAACGGGTCCTGACTGTTGTTTGTGCTTATGGGCCAAATATCAGTTCAGAGTACCCACCCTTTTTGGAGTCCCTGGGACGAGTGCTAGATAGTGCTCCATCAGGGGACTCCATTGTCCTGCTGGGGGACTTCAATGCTCACGTGGGCAATGACAGCTTGACCTGGAGGGGTGTGATTGGGAGGAACGGCCCACCTAATCTGAACTCGAGCGGTGTTTTGTTATTGGACTTCTGTGCAAGCCGCAGTTTGGCCATAACGAACACCATGTTCGAACATAAGGATGCCCACCGGTACACTTGGAACCAGGGCAGCCTAGGTCACAGGTCGATGATAGATTTTGTAGTCGTATCATCTGACCTGCGGCCGTATGTTTTGGACACCCGAGTGAAGAGAGGGGCGGAGCTGTCAACTGATCACCGCCTGGTGGTGAGTTGGATCAGATGGCAAGGGAACATGCCGCGTAGACCTGGCAGACCCAAACGCATAGTGAGGGTCTGCTGGGAACGCCTGGCAGAAGAACCTGTCAAGACGGTCTTCAACTCCCACCTCCGGCAGAGCTTTGACCACGTCCCGAGAGCAGTGGGGGACATTGAGTCCGAGTGGGCCTTGTTCCACTCTGCGATTGTCGAGGCGGCTGTTGCTAGCTGTGGTCGTAAGGTGGCTGTGCCAGTCGTGGTGGCAACCCCCGTACCCGCTGGTGGACACCAGAGGTTCGGGGAGCCGTCAGGCTGAAGAAGGAGGCCTACAGGGCGTGGCTGGTCTGTGGGTCTCCGGAGGCAGCAGACAGGTACCGGATAGCCAAGCGGGGTGCAGCAGTGGCAGTTGCCGAGGCAAAATCTCGGGCGTGGGAGGAGTTTGGTGAGGCCATGGAGAAAGACTATCGATCGGCTCCAAAGAGGTTCTGGCAAACTGTCCGGCGCCTCAGGAGAGGAAGGCAGCAACTCGCTCACACTGTTTACAGTGGGGATGGGGAGCTGCTGACGTCAACTGAGGCTATAGTCGGACGGTGGAAGGAATACTTTGAGGAGCTCCTCAATCCCACCAATGCGCATTCCGAGGAGGAACCAGAGCTGGGAGGCCTGGGGATGGACTGTCCGATCTCGGGGGCAGAAGTTGCTGAGGTAGTCAAACAACTACACAGCGGCGGAGCCCCGGGGGCGGATGAGGTTCGTCCTGGGTATCTCAAGGCTATGGATGTTGTAGGGCTGTCATGGTTGACACGTCTCTACAACATTGCATGGTCATCGGGGGCAGTTCCTAGGGAGTGGCAGACCGGGGTGGTGGTCCCCATCTTTAAGAAGGGTGACCTGAGGGTGTGTTCCAACTATAGGGGGATCACACTCCTCAGCCTCCCTGGAAAGGTCTACGCCAAGGTACTGGAGAGGAGGGTCCGATCGATAGTTGAATCTCAGATAGAGGAGGAGCAATGTGGTTTTCGTCCTGGCCGTGGAACTGTGGACCAGCTCTATACCCTTGCAAGGGTGATGGAGGGGGCATGGGAGTTTGCCCAACCAATCCACATGTGCTTTGTGGATTTGGAGAAGGCTTATGACCATGTCCCCAGGGGCACCCTGTGGGGGACGCTCCAGGAGTATGGGGTGGGTGGCTTTCTGTTAAGGGCCATTCAGTCCCTTTACCAGAGGAGCGTGAGTTTGGTCCGCATAGCCGGTAGTAAGTCGGACCTGTTCCCAGTGAGGGTTGGACTCCGCCAGGGCTGCCCTTTGTCACCGGTTCTGTTCATCACTTTTATGGACAGAATTTCTAGACGCAGCCGTGGTGTGGAGTGTGTCGAGTTTGGTGGCAGGAGAATCTCGTCTCTGCTTTTTGCGGATGATGTGGTCCTCCTAGCTTCATCCAGCTCTGACCTTCAGCTCTTGCTGGGTAGGTTCGCGGCCGAATGTGAAGCGGCTGGGATGAGGATCAGCACCTCCAAATCTGAGACCATGGTTCTCGACCGGAAAAGGGTGGCTTGCCACCTCCGGGTCGGGGGAGAGGTCCTACCTCAAGTGGAGGAGTTTAAGTATCTCGGGGTCTTGTTCACGAGTGAGGGTAGGAGGGATCGGGAGATCGACAGGCGGATTGGTTCGGCGTCTGCAGTGATGCGGACGCTGAGCCGATCTGTCGTGGGGAAGAGGGAGCTGAGCCAGAAAGCCAGGCTCTCGATTTACCGGTCGATCTACGTCCCAATCCTCACCTATGGTCATGAGCTTTGGGTAATGACCGAAAGAACGAGATCGCGGATACAAGCGGCCGAAATGAGTTTCCTCCGTAGGGTGGCCGGGCTCAGCCTTAGAGATAGGGTGAGGAGCTCGGACATTCGGGAGGGACTCGGAGTAGAACCGCTGCTCCTCCGGATCGAAAGGAGCCAGTTGAGGTGGTTTGGGCATCTGGTCAGGATGCCTCCTGGACGCCTCCCCGGGGAGGTGTTTCGGGCATGTCCTGCCGGCAGAAGGCCCCCGGGTCGACCCAGGACACGTTGGAGAGGTTACATCTCCAATCTGGTCCGGGAACGCCTTGGGGTCCTGCCGGAGGAGCTGGTGGACAAGGCCGGGGAGAGGACGGCCTGGAGCTCCCTAATTGGGATGCTGCCCCCGCGACCCGGGCCCGGATAAGCGGAGGAAGACAAAGACGAATTCATTATGGAGTGCCACAAGGGTCGGTCCTCGGATCTAAACTGTTCATATTGTTTATTAATGACGTTACAGATGTATCTAATCTACTTGGTACAGTTTTATTTGCAGATGATACCACATTGTTTTATTCAGAATTAAATATGCATGAAGTAACTCATGTAATAAACAGTGAACTGATATGGTTTGATATAAATAGACTGTCACTGAACCTGAACAAAACAGGTATACTGTATATTTATGCTGTTTGAGAAAAAAAATCAGTGATGTATTTTTAAGAAATGATGGAACAGATTTTCAAAGAGTAAAAGAAAGTTTCTAGGAGTTATGTTTGATGAGGATTGGAAATCACTTGGAAATCACATATAAGTTAAAAATTGCCAAAGCTATAGCAGTATTATATAAAGTCAAGTTTCTACTAAATTGTTTTATTGGATTATTAACGTTGTATCACTCATTGATTGAACCATACTTAGTTTACTGTGTAAAAATGTGGGGAGCAACATGTAAAACCTTTACACAACCTTTGTTAATTCTACAAAAAGAGCATTGAGGATGATTAATTCCCGTAAGTATAGAGATCACTCTATTCCATTTGTCACACCTGTCCTGTCTCCCCACTCTGTTCAGTCATGTCTCTTGATTGCTCCCACCTGCATCTCATTTTCCAATCACCCAAGCTCCCAGCTCCTCGTGTATTTAAACCCTCTCAGTTCTGTGTGTGTTGTCGGTTCAGTGTTTCATTGTCCTACGTGTTTTATTAAAACCCTTTTGAATGTCCCGGTCTGTTTGCCTTCCTGCTTCCCCTGCAACTGGATCCTCACCTCTGCTCACCACACCCGCACGTCGTGATAGAATGAACCGACCTTCTGAAGGATCCAGCGGGAATGTCCTGCCCTGGGGCAGTCTGCTCCCAGAGCTCACCAGCTCCGTACCATCCCCTCCACCACCGCCTCGCCGCACACAACGCCGTCGGAACTCGTCCTCGGCGATCCCCTCCACCCTCCTGAAGCCAGATGGGAGGTTAGGCTTGGAGTTGCAGCTGGACCGCTCCAGCTTTGTGGGCACCAGACTGGCGGTGTGCTCCCCTGGAGTTGGTCCACAGTGCTGGGAGGGAACCCAGGCCCCGCCGTCGCCTCCAGCCCAAGAGCTGCGCCACGGGCGCTTTGCAGCTCCGGCTGACATGACCCCGGGTTGTACGGTCTCCTCCCACTCCAGGGGGGCCATGAGAGGGACCAGACTGGCGGTCAACCCGGTGGAGTTTGCCCTTCTCCAGGCTGAGCTGGTCAGTCTGGAGATTCTCATCAGCCTTCAGGAGTTCCAGCTGGACACTGTATCCTCCCTGGTTCTAAAGGAAGAAGAAGAAGAAGAAGAAAATATCATTTCTATCGCACCTCTCAAGATAGAAATCACGAGGCGCTTCACAAAAACAAAAACATGTAAAAAATATAAAAAAGAATTTAGAAAATGGTTAAAAATATATTTAAAATGAGCAAAAAACAGACAATTGTGATTAAAAAATGTTAAGAAAGAGAGAGGGTGAATTGATGAGAGGGAAATCAGTGGGTCCTGAGGAAGGTGGAATAGGTGGGGAGAGCAGAATAAAGAGAGAGTGGTGAAGAAGGTCATACAAAAGCCAGCTTGAACAAGTGAGTCTTCAGCTGCTTTTTAAAGGAGACCACCGAGTCCACTGATCTCAGGCTCAGGGGGAGAGAGTTCCAGAGTCTGGGGGCCACAGCAACAAATGATCTGTCACCTTTGGTCTTTAGTCTGGTGCTGCACAACCAGTAGGTTTTGGTCACTGGACCTCAGGGACCTGCTGGGGGTGTAGGGACTAACCCCGGCTTTCCACAGCAGCCGTCAGCAGCACGTTACTGCAGCAGCACGTCATAGCTGCTGATAGGAACGGCTGTGGTCAACAGAACCTTTTCCACAGGAGCCGTCAGCAGCCGTCAGCAGCGCGAGTCGGCCGCGTCTCAGGAGCAGCATGTCGCGGCCTTTACGCGCCGGTTCTATTTCCTACGCGCGACGCCTCTGAAACGGGTCAAGTTCGACATTTTTGGGGAAGGAAAGACAGGAAATCGGACGCGGAAATGGAGAGAAGCTCCCGAGATTTTCAGAATAAAGAACGTACTGCCTTCCGGTCGCTTTACTTTAAAAAAGGTTACTAACTGTGCGGCCCCGTGAGAAGTTATCATCTAGCTAGCGGTCTCCTTTGTTTTTCAGGTCCGTATTGGCGATTATAAAACGGACAGAATATAAAAACACAAACATTTTGGAGCCATGTTGTAGTTTTCTCCTGCTTGTTGTTGTGTTTACTGACGAAGTCACTCATGTGACTTCGTGCCCTGTCGGTGACAGCTGCTCCTCTGCTGCGTTGCGTCTCGTGGGAAGGGCCAAGCAGCAGCTAGACGTGCTGCTGCAGTAACGTGCTGCTGACGGCTCCCGTGGAAACCCGGGGTAAGAAGATCACCAATGTAAGATGGTGCTTGTCCATGTAAGGCCCTATAGACCAGAACCAGGATCTTGAAATGAACCCTGAAGTTGACTGGCAGCCAGTGAAGCTGGAGGAGAAGCGGGGTGATGTGGGTGTGTTTGGAAGACTTGGTCAGAATCTGAGCACAGGCATTCTGAACCACCTGTAGACGGTTCAGGGAGGTTCTGCTCAGACACATGAAAAGAGAGTTACAGTAGTCTAATGGGCCATTCCCATCTGTACCGGGTCGGCCCGGGCCGGGTAGCGTAGGTTGTTTGCATATCTGGGTGGCCTGGTAGTTTTCCGGACCAACCAAGGCTCATTCTCAGCCCTCTTCTCGAGGGGGTCTGCTTCAGGCCGACCAGGGCCAACACACCCACTGCTGACAGCTAATTCACACCTTCCATTAGAGCAAGCCTCTGATTGGTGGGTAGAATCAGCCCACATGGGCTGAAGGCAAGGATGTGTGGAATCAACCTGGCCAGGCTGGGGCCGACTGGGGCTACCCGGCCCGGGCCGACCCGGTACAGATGGGAATGGCCCATTAGCGTGAGGAGATGAAGGTGTGGAGAACAGTCTCAGGTTCAGAGCAGGGCAGAATGTTACTCAGCTTAGCAATGTTCCTGAGATGGAAGAAGGAAGAGCGAACAAGAGAACTGACATGAGAATCCAGGGTGAGAGCTGGGTCAAAGGTCACGCCAAGATTCCTGATGGAAGGTTTGGTGTGAGAAGCAAGCTGACCAAGAGAGTCTCTGACTTTGGGAACCAGCTTGTCTGGGGCACAGATGAGGATCTTATTCTTATCTTCATTCAGCTGAAGAAAGCTCCCAGCCATCCAGGTTTTAATAGAGTCTAAGCAGGTGTGTAACAGCTGCAGCTTAGACATCTCATGGGGCTTAAAGGAGATGTACAGTTGGATGTCAGGAGGTGGTGCTCCGGTCAGTGCCTCCACTCCTGTCAGCGGCACTGCCACCGGTCCAGCCAGCATCACCGCCTGCAGCCTTACCTCCATTAGCTGCCCCCAGGGCAGCTGTGGCTACATTATAGATCATTCCTACCAATGTGTGGATGACTGATGGGTTGTAGAAGATGCTATACAAATACAGGCAAGTTACTACTAATAATTATGGTTTCAGCTGAAACAATTACTTGTTTTAAATTAATTATTGTCATCAGTGTCTTAATTTGTTCCCATTTTCTTTGACGTGAATGACTACACCTTTCTTGTGAAACTCTATTTTCAGTAAAATTAAATGCTTAGACTTGTAAACATTACTCAAATCTTTAACTCATTTGAACCCATTGTGGATTAATACAGTAAAAGCAAAATTTATTGTTTAAGGCATGGACGACCTCTGGTGCACCATTGTCAGAAACTAGGAATGAGCCACATAGAGCAGTGCTTCAAACAGCAGGTTTTGGAGTCTTATTCCCTCATATTTGGACATTTCTGCTCTGATTGGCTAACAGCAACACAACTCTTCCACTTACTCTGTTTGCTCTGCAACGTTGCTGTTTTATCTCCACAAATAACACAAGCCTGATGAAGTTATGCTGTGTTGTGGAGTTGCTAATGCTAACTGTTAGCGTCTAATAGCCACAATGTTCTCTGCTGTTTCCTGGATGCTAATCCAGCAAAATCTTTTGCTTTTTTTACTCTCCATGTCGTCTCTGGCTGAAAAAGCAATCAGAATAGATGTCTGAGTGCTGAAGCCTTACTCTCACAGGTGGAGCAGTACATAATGGCCTGCCTGATATTGAAACTTTATTAGAAATGCTTTTGGTTGTTTTAAATCCCAACGGACATGAAGACAGAAATTACAAAGAAAGGGGTGAGGAAAGCAAGAGGTGTGCGGGGGAGGATGTAGACGAATCTGCTTCTAGACCTGCTGAAGGAGAGTGAGAGGAAAAAAGGGACACACAAAAATACAACAGAACCTAAATATCACTGCAGTAGGATTTATAACAGTAATAATATTTGCTGAAAAGCACACAGTGGTAATTCATAGTGATTTTAGTGCCAACCACAGCCCATGGTAATGTCTCAAAAACATCCCAGTCCATTCCTGTGAGAGCCTCATGTGAACACTTGTGAGCGTATACGTCTTTGTGTATGTAAGGTTTCTCTACAGGAGTGTCCAATAGTGAGTGTGAGGGCCCACAGACCTGCCCCGCAAGACCCCTGGAAGGCATGGTGAAGACCCAATCCCCAAAGATCCAGAGGGCCCTCCGGAGCATGTCATCGCAGGGGCAGAGAACAATCACCCACCCCCACCACCCCACCCCACCCCCCACACCCATACCCCCACCCCACGGGCCAGGATAAATCTTTTGACTTTAGACCCATCTCTGCAGAAATCATTGAATGAAGTTAGAAAAAATCTACTGTAGTGAGGACTCTCCATGAAAAGACAAATGCATGAAAACCAGGTTCAGAAACACAAACTAAGATTCTGTAATTCAAAAGTTAAATTGATTCCTAAAAGCAGCATTTGACTCTTCCTTAAAGAGCAAGTCACCCCCTACTTCACTCCCACTTAATGTCTGAAAAATGCAACAAATACTGTTGCCTGGCAGACTGAGAGGGCTGCTAACAAATACACAAACACACAGGCTTAAAATGGCATTGTGACATCATAATGTACCAGTTTACATCAGAGCATACCTCTTAGCCAATAGCGGTGGCAGATTTAAATTCAAACACAGTGCAGAGTTTTTACCTGACAGTTTTAGGCAGAATATTTTAAATTTAACTAAAATGCACTTAAGTTCCAAATTATTGACTACACATGTCTGCAACACGATTAGACACTCGTTCATGTCGTTTATCAGCAAAAAAAAGTCAGTTTGGGGGTGGCTTGCTCTTTAAAGACACGGGTAACCATGACAACACCATTATGACAGTTGAAGTGACGTGACAAAAACTGTCTTTAAATAACACTTAATAGCTTTTTATTGTCATGTTTTAATGTCAAAGCATTAACTGGTGTGTATTTGACATAAAAAGAAACATTATTCATCACTTCCAGCAGTCAGAATAATGACGAATGTTGTCTAAAGCCACCCTTTGTGGGGTTTTTTAATGCCGTTTGAACATTTTTACCTGAATATCTTCACATACTGCTCCAGAAGAGACAGCTGGACAGGAGATTGAAGCTGGTCACTGCTGAACTTTGGGCCTGAAGCCATTCCTACATAGACACCACTCAGCTATGAGTGTTATATAGAATCACATTACAGCTGTCCAGCAGAAAGACGGAAACCTGGTGACTGATGTGGTCATTAAATCAGCTCTAACAACAGCTGCTCCTGGGGATTAATTATTCATGCTTGTGGGCAACATCTTATTCTGGATTCACGTGTTAGTGTAAAATACTGTTCTAATGACTCCTGATGAATGACTCGAGGCTTTAAAAAAACACCTAAATGTCTTCTGAGATTTTCAGCCACCTGCTTAGAGTTCACTATTTTATGGTAAACATTGTATAAACTAATCATTTAGATAAACTGTTGACTTTTATTGCCTTTTCTGAAACTTTTAACATTTTTAGGTCTCACTGGGAGCTCCATCACACAGCTGGTGCCGTCTTAAAACAAAGTTGACATGAAGACAGATGCATAGATCAGGAGCTAAGCGTAGGAAGCTCTAATAAAAATGTTCATAAAAATGCTTTTTGTTATATTAAAGATACTTGAAACTGAGTCAGGATCTCAACGTTCTCCAAACTTTAAAATATCTGAACTAGGGCCGGGCAATATGGCCTAAAATCAACATCACGATATACTGAGGCTTTCACCTCGATAACGATAAATGGACGATAACTATAAGTATGCGCAGAAAAAAGGTTGTCCAGTAGATGGGGCTGTCACATGTAATACATTGAGTCACATTTTTATGTGGCTCAAGCTTCTTAAAGGGACATGAACGTTGCCAACCAACACACATCTTTTCATTTTTTTATCATAAAATTTATTGACATGGGAAAACTTATCTCGATAAGAGTCAGAAATTTCGATAACAATAAAGTTTTGATTTATTGCCCAGTCCTAATCTGAACTATTTATTTACAAACTCCCAACAGCCTCTTGTATTTTTTTTGTCTCTCTTCTCTTGACTTTAAATTTTGTTTTTTCTCTTTTTTATATCTTTGCTAATCAAATAAAGTCTTAGCAAGACATGAAATATGTCATGTTTTTTGTGATTTATGGAGATCATCATTATTTCACCACCACAATGCTTTCTGGGAAAGTGACACCTTTTAGATGCAGAAATTTTATGTGACTTGGTTTTCTATTGCTTGTGAAAAGTAAACAGTGCTGCAGCCTGCAACGTTTAGTTGCAGAGATTTTAAACAAAGGCAACAAAAACAACATGGGAAGAGGAAGAAGCAGAAGAAGAAGAAGAAGAAGAAGAAGAAGCAAATAAAATAAAACCCACAGATGACCGCAACATCTTAAAAACCATTATTAATGTTGCCCACACTTTTTTCCTGGTGCTTTTGAGTATAGAGCTCCGGACGTCACGTGACTCTCAGAGAGTAGACGCCATGTTGGCAGGCAACAAAGGTAAACAAAATGAACAAGATCGGCTTGGATTTTACTTCGTCTGAGTTTACTTCACACTTTAAAACCGAAGAAATCGTTTTATATAGTCAGAAATTAAATAGACTAAACATCTCCGACCCTTACCGTGCCCCTGGGATACATATAAAAAACGCCAGAAGCTGTCGGAGCGGACCTCTTACCGGTCCTGGCCGGGGAATCCCCGGAGGAGCTGGCCCAAGTGGCTGGGGAGAGGGAAGTCTGGGTCTCTCTACGCTACTGCCCCCGCAACCCGACTCCGGATAAGCGGATGAAAATGGATGGATGGACAAATAACATAGATTTACATGTAAGTAGTTTAAATAGAGTGCTGTGCTGTTTGAATGTATAAACTGAACACCAAGAGAAATCACTAGTTTGATTTTTTTTCGTGAATAAAATAAATATGTCAGGCAGGAGCGTCTCAGGATCTGTCTGAGATCTGTCTCGGTGAGACAGATAATAGCAATCCAAAGTGCTTTTTATGTGTGATCTGACAATTGATCAACCATTGCTTAAAAATTAAATACAGCTTAGCCGGTTAATTGCTGTGATCATAAAACACGTAAACGGCAGCACGCAGAACTCACGAGACAACGTTTTACGTGATGTTTACTTGTTGCTATGAGTAATTAGACAGAAAAAGCCACGCCAAAATAAGTTTAGGAAGCCCACTAAGAATCGTAATAAAAGCATTTAAAATAAATACCATACACAGTTGAGGAAGCGTTTGTTTAAGTACCTGATATGAAGTGGTCGCTGCATACGTGAAAACCTTTACTCTCGGGATCCCAGTTTCATTTTAGCCGGTCACTAGCGCGTTTTATTACAATGATCCAACGTTTGCGGCGTTCCGGATCTTGGGGAATCCTAGATGGCTCATTCCTTATCTCGTCCGCGTCTGTTCTGCATCCTGGGGCACAACAATCAATTTCCCTCTGGGATTAATAAAGTATTTTTGAATTTGAATTGAATTGAACAGGAATCTACCATATTTCCCATTTGACTGAGTTTTCTGACAATAACAAATAGTCCAGCTGCGGGCTTCTGCCTGCCAATATGGCGCCGTTTCGATTTGAACTGTTGCTTGCCGGGAGAAGTGACGTCAATTCCCAGAGCTCTATTGCCAGTTACAGCTGCTAAAGTCGTAAACAGAAGCTGGTGGTTAGACGTGGAAGCTAAAATAAAAACACGCCAGCAATTATTCCACCCAACAATATGTTGGTTTGGCCATTTTAATAGAGTAAGTGCAAATCTGAAAATATTTGCCCAGCTTTATCCAAACCCAACCCCGGTTCAGTAAATTGAGGGAAAACATTTATTGTGTCAAATTAATTTTAACACCTGACCCCTACCCAGCTCTGTGTGATGTTTACTGTGAACAGCTGCAGAGAAGCTCTGCAAAGGACACAAACTCTCTCTCTCCACACTGGCTGTGGAAAACAGCCACTGCACAAACACCAGTTATGTTGCTCCTCTCTTCTCCATCCACTATTCTCTCTGTCCAAGCTCCTGGACTCTATCTGAAAAGACCAAACAAAAAACATGGTGTGAGTAAAGGAATGCTGCAGCAACCGCATGCAACAAGCATTTCAATATAAACAACAATCACAACATATCAGCTGAAATTTTCATAAAAGCTGATTTATTTAAATTACATTTACAATCACATTTTTATAACTAAACCAATGTTTAATGAGTATGTTCTATTACCACAAGTCAGCATTGGCTTTTACACACAGATACAACAAACATGCACTCAGAATTATTCATTATTATTACACATATTTGTTCTCTGAGATGCAATAAAAAGTGATATATGAGGAGATAAAATAAATGTTTCATGGTGGGAAGGGAAGCATGCATCCTGGATATTAAACTTTAAAATAAACCTTTTGCCATTTTATGATGTTAAAAATCTTCAGTCTTATACATGGACAGGAGTTCCTCGTGACTATTGTAAGGATAGGTAGTTTACATCTTACTTATGAACCATAAAATGTGAGATTCCATAGAAAAAGGAAATATCAATCTGATGGATCTTTGAATCTTTTAACCAGAAGATCAGAACTTTTTATTGCAGGGATTGCGTGACACTTCATGTGAACTCCAAGGAAAGAGAGAGAGTCAGGTTTAAGAATAAGAATAAGAATAAGAACAACTTTATTTATCCCGAGGGAAATTCTTGTGTCATGTGCATGCTCAAAGTAGTTGGAGAGACAAAGGAACAGGTGAAATAGAAATATGATATACAATATATTCATTAAAAAAAAAGTTCTACAGTAGTACCATGTAGGATAGTGCAAAACAAACAATCGCATATCTCAATAATTAAATACATGACTGCATCCTTGTGAATAAGTAATTAAGCCGTCGGTGCAGGCGATTCACAAAAGTGATTAAAGTATTGTGTAAAAGAATATGGGTTTGTAGCAGCATGTGATATGATGGGGGGATAAAAAACATATTTACAATCAGAACTCTTGGGTAATATGTTAGACAGGCCGCCGTCCGAGACAGCGCCGGAAGCGCATACGCGAAATAGTTAAGAAATTTATTTCTACACAATTTAAACAAGACTAACTTTAAACACTCCGTGGACTGATGGAAACTAAGGTGGAGTGAGACGTGCGATGATGGTGTGTGTGTGGAATGTTGTTATCAGAACCAACGGATCCGGAGAAGCATTCAGTTCTGAGTGGGATGTTCAGGGAAAACATTTGGACAGTTTCTTTTTGGAAATTTCTTCCAAAAAGAGTTTTTCTCCCATTGAGTTGTACTGCCTGGTCCTAGCCTCTAACTGCAATTTGTGATGGATAGACTAGCAGAGAAGAGTGAGCTGCTTAAAAAGCTGCTCCACTGATAAGGTGGGAAATATTTAATAAAGTTATCATCACATATTATAGATGTTGAAATTCCTTATTTGTTGTTTTAATGATCCTTTACAGATTTATTGTGCATGGGTATTAATCCTTAATTTTGTGTGATCATGTACACTAAATCATCACTTATTCTCTATTACAGGCTGTTCTGATATATTTGAGGAGTCGTTCTGTCTGTTCATTGTGGACTTGGGTGCATGCAACGGTCACTCTGTTAGATATGCTTTTTCATCATCTGGACCTAGTAGGAACTCATACTCGACTCCTCTTTGTGGACTTTTCGTCCGCTTTCAATACAATCCAGCCTCATGTTTTGGTTAATAGGCTAGAGGAACAGTTTCACCTGAGTAAAAGCATGCTTGGGTGGATACTAGATTTTATGATCAACAGAACACAAAAGGTCAGAGTGAATAGTACCCTGTCGGATACGAGAACTGTGTCTACCGGATCTCCTCAGGGCTGTGTTTTGTCCCCGTTGTTGTATATTTTATACACTAACATGTGCCAAAGCAAACATGAGAGAAGGACAATTATTAAACATGCTGATGATTCTGTAGTTGTAAGTCTCCTGAGAGAAGGGGAATACAGCCATAGACCTGTTCTTGACGATTTTATCTCTTGGTGTGATGAATCATATCTACAACTTAATGTAATTAAAACAAAAGATATGATCATCGATTTTAGAAGGAAGCCTCAACAACAGCATGATCTTTCCATAATTAAAGGTCAAACTATTGAGCAGGTGAAATCATATAAATATCTGGGGACAATTATTGATAGGGAACTGAATTTTGAGGAAAACTGTGATGCTGTGGGTAAGAAAGGCCAGCAGCGTTTGTACTGCCTTAGAAAACTGGCCTCATTCCATGTGGACAGGACTATAATGTCCATGTTTTATTGTTCTTTTATTGAAAGTGTTTTATCCTTTTCCTTAGCCTCATGGTTTGGCCAGGCAAATCTTAAACAAAAGGAAACACTGAACAGGATAGTAAAGTGGTCGGGTCGCCTGCTTGGAAAACAAGCGAAAAGTGTGGCACAACTGTACAGTGGGCAGGTAGACAGAATTGCCAACACTATTGTTAGGGACACGGGCCACCCACTGCATGCCCAGTTTGCCCTCCTGCCATCAGGACGGAGATTTATTGTGCCTAAGTGCAGGACCAAGAGGTATAAAAGGAGCTTTATTCCTGAGGCAGTAACAATTCTCAATAAGAAATGAGTCTGGCGTGGCTACTTTACTTGATTCTATCTCTATTTATTCATGTATTGCTTTTATACTTTTTATATTTTTATGGATGTGTGTATATTTTGTGAGTGTGTGTGTGTAACTGGGCGCTCATTCTCATGTCACATGGCAAATCAAATTTACCTTCGGGTACTAATAAAGTTACCTTGACCTTGACCTTGACTTGTTCGAAGACCTGCTTTCTATCTGCCTCCACTGTACCAAAGTTTGGCTGTTGAGTGTCTTTTCAAATGGTAAATTTAAAATGTTTTATGAAATCATACTTAATTGTGGATTATTAGAGACTACGTAATGTTTCCCATGTCCCTCACAGTTCGGCCTCTTGACATGTGTTCCCCCCATCCATGTTTGACGACCTGCTTTCTCTCTGCTTCCACTGTACCAGAGGTTGGCTGTTGAAGGGTAAGCTTATAATGTTCTATAAAATCCTACTTAATTTGGGAAGATTAGAAACTTAATGATGCATCCCATATTCCTTTCAGTTCTCCATTGATGGCTTCTTTTTGACTGAGTCACCGCTAAATCAAAGATGTTTCAGGTCTAATGCTGCTATTTATTTAGATCATTTATCAGGATATTTAGTTTTTATTGTCTGGGTCTGTTTTTAACAAACACTGGGTGTGCCCTACAAGATTTTTAAAAACTTGAAAGGTAGCACCAGGGCTCTTTCCATTAGTCTTGCTGCCCCACCTTTAGTCATGACACAACCTTTGTTGTTATTTGACAGTATAATGAATGCAAACTGATTGCTTGATTGATTGATATAGCTGTCGATTTTAGTCCTTGGGTTAATTTACATTCTTTATTTGTTAACTATCACAGAATATGACTATCCTTTGTAGTATACAGAGAGGAGACGCTGAAAACTTTGCCGACTTCTATGTAGTGTCCTCGGCTAATGTAGTGGGCTGGCCTGAAGAGAAAATTCCAGGGCCAAATTTCGATCCCAGTCCACCCCTGCCCTAAGGTGGTTGTGAACGAGAGAGCCAAGCTCCCGTGGGACTTCCACATCCAAACTGACAAAATGATGATGGCGAACCAACCAGACATTATGGTGGTGGACAAACAACAGAGGACAGCTGCAATGCCAAGTGATGGCAACATCAGCAAGAACGAACGTGAGAAACTAGAGAAGTACCAGGGCCTCAAATAAGAATTTGAGAAAGCCTGGAGAGTGATGGTGGTGGTGCCCGTGGTCATCGGGGCACTCAAGCAGTAACCCCCAGACTGGAGGAGTGGCTAAAGCAGATCCCAGGAGAAACATCAGACATCTCAGTCAAGAAAAGTGCAGTTCTAGGAACAGCTAAGATACTGCACATAACATTCTTTTTTGTTTGTTTTTGTTTGGATTAAATCTTTATTTAGAATGAACATATATCTATAAACAAAACAAGATGTAAATGACATAGGAACATGATCATCCCAGTGCCCCCTCCCCCCTCCCCACTTGAATCCACGATGAGTAGTGGACGGTGAAAGCGTCCCATCCTTCACCAAGGAGTATCAAGGAGAGTCCCTTAATGTCTTAAACAACTGAAAAGAGACTGTGCTTGAGAGGGGAACCTGTAATAATTAAAGGATTAAACACAATTATATGGAACAGGAAACATAACCAGAAACTGAGGGGTTGCTTGTGCTGCTACCAAAAAGAAGAAAAAAAGAAATGAAATTGCTAGGTTACAAACGGTTAATTAACAGATTGAATCAGATAAAGTCCGCTCTTACGGGGGAAATGAATAAGATCCACTTGCTCCAGATTTCATAGAATTTGGTCTTCCGATTATTTAACAAATATGTCAGTTTTTCCATCCTAAATATCTCTAAAATGATCCCGTACCAATCATCCAGTGTGGGGAGTGCAGGGCTCAGCCATCTTCTCGTTATTGATTTCTTACATGCCACCAAGAGTAGTTGCACCAACTTAATCTCACTCCTACATCTCAGAAAGGGGACAAGCCCCATGTATAAAACCTTAAAGTCCAGAGGGATTTGAATGTTCAAAACTGTATTTAACGAGGTCTGAACTCCTGTCCAAAATTCCTTTAACCTGGGACAGTCCCAAAAAAATATGCAAATGATTAGCAGTAGTAGCGCTGCATTGTCTCCAGCATGGCATATGGGTGCCTTGATATCTCTGCTGATATGGGGTTTAAAATATCTTATAATATTCTTCCAGCCATGTTCCCTCCAGCTCTCTGAGCTCTCTGAGCTAGATGTTGACCAAATTTTGCTCCACTCCTGAGAAGATATCCACTCCCAATTCCCTCACCCATTTGTCTTTGATGTAAAAAGTGTTGGCCTCACCGGCACTAGAGATGGCTTTATATAATTTTGAGATCTATTTAGTTGGTGTCATAGTTAAAGCACTTTTCAAAATAAGGGAGAAATATGACTCTGCATCTGTAAAATCAGTCAGTTTGCACTCGTGAGTGATATATGACCTCAACTGTAAATATCTGTGAAAGTCATAGTGTGTCAACGCATGTTTGTTTCGTAAGTTCTCAAAGCTGATAACAGTGTTTCTATGGGCAAGAGAAAGAAATGTTGTGAGATCATAATTCAACCATGATTTAAAATTAGAGTCTTGTCTATTTGGAGCAAAATCGGAATCATATGCAAACCACCTAAAAATTCTTAACATTTTCTGTAGCCCACAAATGTTGATTACTTTCTGCCAAGCTTGAAGGGTGTTGGTCAGCCAAGGGTTGCCCAGCCCTTCCAGCTGGCTCATTAGACCCTTGTCTGCAATAGCAGCCTGTAGGGGAAATCGGACTGACAAGTTAGATTCCAGTTCCTTCCACCTAGCCTCGTATGATTTGTCACACCAGAATAGAAGGGGGGCTATCTGAGCTGCGTTGTAATAGTTCCTGAGGCAAGGGAGACCCAGTCCTCCCCTTTCTATGGAAAGCTGGAGGGTGGTGTACTTAATCCTTGGCTTTCGGCCTTGCCAGATAAATCTGGATATCCATTTATCCCATTCAGTGAACTGGTGGTCACTCACTTCAATTGGCAAATTTCTGAAGAGATAAAGCAGCCTGGGGAGCACATTCATCTTGATTGCTGTTACCCTGGAACTGAGACTCAGGAAAGGGACCAGCTTCCATCTGTGCAGATCAGCTTTTATACCCGCAGATATTGACTCGTAGTTTGCCTGGAAGAGCCCAGAGAGGTCCACTGTTAGATATATTCCTAGGTACTTAATTTTCTCATTATCCCAGTTGAGCTTGAATTCCCTACGTAGGGCAATGGAGGCTGAGTAATTCAGCGTCATCACCTGTGTTTTGGAGATATTAATCTCCAATGCCAGATAGCATTCCAAAATTAGTAAAAGTAGACATCAATTCGCTAAACGACCTCTCTGGATCCTCCAGGCAGACCATTACATCATCAGCAAACATGACTATTTTATGCTCCACTCCTGACAGAGTTACACCTTTAATATTATAATTGTGCCTAATTGATTGACCCAAAACCTCTATAAATAGGTCGAAAAGGAGTGGCGAGATTGCACACCCCTGCCTGCAACCCCGCTGCTGTCACACCCTGTCCTGTCTCTCCATTTGGTTCAGCCTGTGTCCCTGTTGATTGCTCCCACCTGCCTCTTGTTTCCCAATCACCCAAGCTCCCAGCCCTCCTGTATTTAAACCCCTCCAGTCCTTTGTCTCTTGTTGCTTCATTGTTTCCATGTCCTGCGTGCGTGAATCATTAAAAACCTTTCAGTTGTCCAGTTTGTCTGCCTGCCTGCTTTCTCCCCTGCATTTGGATCCTCACCTCCGCTCCACTCACCAGCGCACCCTGACAGAATGAAGCAACCAGTTGAAGGACCCAGCGGGGAGATTCTCCCGAGGGAGTACCTGCTCCAGTGGCTCGCTCCAAGCCACCACCCGGCTTCTCCAGCTCCAGCTCCAGCTCCGCCTCGCCGCGGACGACGGCGCCAGCGTGCACCCTCGGCCTTCCTCTCCACCCTCCCAGCGCCTGATGAGAGACCGGATCGAGAGACGCGTTCGGATCACTCCAGTTACGTGGGCACCCGTCTGGCTGTGTGCTCCCCCGGCGTTGGTCCACGGCGTGGGGAGAGACACCGGGCTGCCCCGCAGTCCTGTGTACCGGGATGGAGCTGTGTGCCCGCCGCTGCCCCTGCTCTGCACAGCAGTTTGGACAAGCCCCCGGCCAGACCAGCAGTTCCGGCTCCGACCCAATCGGCGCCTCCGTCATCTGCTGAGGGAGGAGCGTTGGCCGCAGCCCAGCTGACTGAGCTCGTCAGTCTCCAGGCGGAGCTTGGCCGGTTCCGCCAGCTCATCAGCTTCCAGGAATCCCGCCTGGACGCTCTATCCTCCTCATCTCAGGACCAGACGAGCGAGCCCGGTGTTCACCCAGCGGAGCTCGCCGATCTCCGGGCTAAGCTGGCCCAGCTCCATTGGACCCTCAGCCTTAAGGAGCGTCAGCTGGACGGTCTGTCCTCCCTGCTTTCACCGTTCTCAGCACCACCTGCTCTGTCGCAGCCAGCTCCAGCAGTGGTCCCGGTGGACGCTCCGCATCCAGGTCCAGCGGAGGTCCCGGAGGTCGCACCGCATCTGGTCCAGCCTGGCCAGGCAGCTCCTCCTGCAGCAGCTCTGCCTCCAGCCCAGAAGCTGATGATACCGGTCCGGAAGTAGGCGGTCCCGGCCCAGAAGCAGAAGGTTCGGGCCCCAAAGCAGACGGTTCCGGTTCCGGCCCAGAAGCAGAAGGTTCGGGCGTCGAAGCAGACGGTTCCGGTTCCGGCCCAGAAGCAGACGGTTCTGACCCCGAAGCAGATGGTTCTGGTTCCGGACCAGAAGTCGACGCCTCCGGACCCGAAGCCGACGCCCCCGGACCTGAAGTCGATGGAAGTCGACGCCCGTTCCTGTCCTGAAGTCGACGCCCGTTCCTGTCCTGAAGTCGACGCCCGTTCCTTTCCTGAAGTCGACGCCCGTGTCTGTCCTGAAGTCGACGCCCGTGTCTGTCCTGAAGTCGACGCCCGTTCCTGTCCAGAAGTCGACGCCCGTTCCTGTCCAGAAGTCGACGCCCGTTCCTGTCCAGAAGTCGACGCCCGTTCCTGTCCAGAAGTCGACGCCCTTGATGACGTCCCCGAAGTCGGCTCGTCTGACGACGTCGCCGCCTCCTCTGATGACGTTGGCTCGTCTGACAACGTCGCCGCCTCCTCTGATGACGTCGGCTCGTCTGATGACGTCGCCGCCTCCTCTGATGACGTTGGCTCGTCTGACAACGTCGCCGCCTCCTCTGGTGACGTCGGCTCGTCTGACGACGTCGCCGCCTCCTCTGATGACTTTGGCTCGTCTGACGACGTCGCCGCCGCCTCTGATGACGTCGGCTCGTCTGACGACGTCGCCGCCTCCTCTGATGACGTCGGCTCGTCTGACGACGTCGCCGCCTCCTCTGACGACGTCGCCGCCTCCCAGGTCTGCTCGCCTGACGACGTCGTCGCCTCCCAAGTCTGCTCGCCTGACGACGTCGCCGCCTCTGATGATGTCGGCTCGTCTGACGACGTCGCCGCCGCCTCTGATGACGTCGGCTCGTCTGACGACGTCGCCGCCGCCTCTGATGACGTCGGCTCGTCTGACGACGTCGCCGCCTCTGATGACGTCGGCTCGTCTGACGACGTCGCCGCCTCCCAAGTCTGCTCACCTGACGGCGTCGCCGCCTCCCAAGTCTGCTCGCCTGACGACGTCGCCGCCTCCCAAGTCTGCTCGCCTGACGACGTCGCCTCCCAAGTCTGCTCGCCTGACGACGGCGCCTCCGAAGTCTGCTCGCCTGACGACGTCGCCTCCGATGACATCGCCTCTGAAGTCGCCGGCTCATCAGAAGTCGGCTCGTCAGAAGTCGGCTCGTCTGAGGATGCTCTCTCCAGTCCAGAGGTCGACGCTCTCTCCAGTCCAGAGGTCGACGCTCTCTCCAGTCCAGAGGTCGACGCTCTCTCCAGTCCAGAGGTCGACGCTCTCTCCAGTCCAGAGGTCGACGCTCTCTCCTGTCCAGAGGTCGGCGCTCTCTCCTGTCCAGAGGTTGGCGCTCTCTCCTGTCCAGAGGTCGGAGCTCCCTCTAGTCCATCATCTCCACCGTATCCAGTGCCAACGGTGGTTCTGGAGGTCATACCGTATCCGGTCCAGCTCTTCTACGAGTCTCAGGTCCAGCCCGTCCAAGGGGCTTTGTCCCCGGCCCAGCCTGCAGAGACTATGTCCCCAGCCCAGCCTGCAGAGACCCTGTCCCCGGCCCAGTCTACAGAGCTCCTCTGCCATAGACGCCGGCCCCCAGGAGCCCGTCGTCGCCTCCTCCTCTGCCCCAGGCGCAGGCCCCCAAGAGCCCGTCGTCGCCTCCTCCTCTGCCCCAGGCGCAGGCCCCCAAGAGCCCGTCGTCGTTATTGCCTCCTCTGCCCTGGGTGCAGGCCCCCGGACTCTGCTGGTCCCTGCCTCCTGATCATCGGGCCCTCTGTCCCTCTCGGCCCTCCATCCGGGTCCTCCTCCTCCGGCCCTGTTATGTGTTCCTGTGGGCTTCTGGAAGCCGCTCTTTGAGGGGGTGGGGGGGGGGGGTGGTGGTGGTGGTACTGTCACACCCTGTCCTGTCTCTCCATTTGGTTCAGACTGTGTCCCTGTTGATTGCTCCCACCTGCCTCTTGTTTCCCAATCACCCAAGCTCCCAGCCCTCCTGTATTTAAACCCCTCCAGTCCTTTGTCTCTTGTTGCTTCATTGTTTCCATGTCCTGCGTGCGTGAATCATTAAAACCCTTTCAGTTGTCCAGTTTGTCTGCCTGCCTGCTTTCTCCCCTGCATTTGGATCCTCACCTCCGCTCCACTCACCAGCGCACCCTGACAGCTGCAGAACAATAGGCTTAGACAAATCACCATTCACCTTTATACGAGCTGACGGCTGATCATAAAGAGCTTGGATTACTCTAATAAACCCATCTTGAAAACCAAACTTCCCCAGGACCTTGTACAAAAATACCCATCTGACAGAGTCAAAAGCTTTCTCCGCATCTAGACTACCTATAATTGATTGGGTTTTGTTTTGTTGTAATTGAGTAAATATGTGTAGGATTCTTCTAATGTTATCAATTGTTCGTCTATGGCAAATAAAACCAGTTCGATCTAGGTTAATAAGGTCAGGTAACAGCTTTTCCAGCCTACGGGCGAGAATGGAGGTAAACAATTTGTAGCCCAGGTTGAGGACGCTGATTGGACAATAGCTCCCACATTCTTGCCTATCTTTTCCCTCTTTTGGGATAATAGAAATAGTTGCCTTCCTCCAAGAGGGTGGGATTACTCCCTCCTGAAGAGTGTAGTTAAATGATTTAAGAAGTATGGGGACTAATTCTGCCCTCAAAAAGCGATACCAATGAGAGCTGAAACCATCCGGGCCCACTGCCTTACCTGGTTTTAATCTGGAGATAGCTGTATTAATTTCCTTTGCTGAAATGGGGTGACTTAAATACTCATTTTGGGGACCCAGGAGTGCAGGTAATTCTAAGGGACTAAGAAAGGCGTCAATACTACTCTCCTCTGTCGCAGTGGGTTGTGAATACAAATCCCTAAAAAAATTTCAAAACATTGGTGGATGTTTTCTAATTTTGTTAGCAGATTAGTAGTTTTGGGATCTTTGATTTGGTAGATCGCATTTTCCTCCCTTTGTTTGCGTAATTTATAAGCCAGGTATTTTGCAGATTTCCCTCCTAACTCGTAATATTTCTGCCTCAAAAAGATTAAATTGTTTTGGTCCTCTTGTGTATAAATATCATTTATTTCACCCTGTATATGCCTGATTTCCTGCTTTATAGTAGGAGTTGGGGAGTCAACATCTGCCTGCTGTTTCAACTTTAAATTCGCCTGTGAATCTACTAATTTCTGCCCTTTGATCCTCTTAAAGTGGGAAGCGATAGAAATTAATTTGCCTCTTATTACCGCTTTGAGCGTGTCCCATAGAATAGTTGGGGATACCTCTCTTGTGTCATTAGTTTCCAAAAATTCTTTAATGTCCTCCTTTATTTTGGAAACTACAGTTGAATCATTAAATAGGTTTGAATTAAATTTCCACAAAGTGGTACGCTTTTTCAAAGCCACCAGTAGAGATAAAGAGATGGGGCTATGATCAGATAAATCCCTAGTCAATATATCACATTCCCTGATCCTACATCTATCTGCATTGAACATAAAAAAATAATCCAACCTTGCATATACTTTAAATTAGCCTGAGTAATGAGTAAAATCTTTAGTAGATGGGTGGCGATCTCTCCAAACGTCCATTATTCCCATCTCTAGCATATAGCTACAGACTTTTCTGGCGAGAGCTGTTGCCTGGTTAGTCGGATTAGAGGAGTCCATTCTAGGATCAAGCCTTAAATTTAAATCCCCTCCACATACAACTGTCCCCCTGGAGTCCAACATTAAGTCAAAAATATTCCTGTAGAAAGGCCAATCACTCCCAGGTGGGGCATAAACATTTAGTATTATAATTTCAAACCCATCTATCCTACCTGTTACTCTAACAAATCTCCCTTCCTCGTCGCAGACTTCAGAGATGTGTTCATAATTTAGAGAACCAGAGATAACTATAGCCACGCCCCTCTTGTGTTTCGTTTTGACTGAAGAAGAGAATACGCATTTAAAGCCCTTTCTTTTCAATCTTAAATGGTCTGTTTGGTTCATGTGTGTATCCTGGAGCAGTGCGATTTGGGCCTTCTCTTTCCTTAATTTAGACAATATTTTACTCATCTTAACCATATTCAAAACCCCATCAACATTAAAAGAAATAAGTTTTACTGGCTTGCAGCATGCAACCCCCCCTTACAAAGAAAACAAGTATAAACAAATGAACACAACTGGAGCTTAAGGGCTCCTGGGCTGACTTCTAACGGTGGATCTCTTCCACTGTCGCCCTCAAAGTTTGAAGGGAAACCCCTTTTTACTCCCTGAGTTAGGGGGCCTTCCATCATAACGGCACTCATAACAAAGGGACACCTTTCCCAACCTAACGACGTAAATTATAGTTCGCCATATTGTCCAGTAACACCCACGTATCAAAGTAATTTCCCCCCTCGCCTGTATACTTGCAGCTTCTCTCTGTAGTCTGGGACTCCTCGGTTCTGTCGCGGGCGTCAACCTCCAGCTCCCTGCCACAGCATTCACCTTTGCAGATTTTCTGTGGGATTCCCCAGTGGGGCAATCACCTTCACGGGCAGACCCTGACTCGCCAGGTCCACCGTTTCCTCCTCCACTGTGTTATAGGTTTTCGCTCCTTCTTCATAAAACACCTTAAGCCGCACCGAGTACAGTGTCCTCAACCGAAGATTCTTCTCCTTTAAGACCTTTCGAGTCTCAGCTCATTCCCTCCTCATAGCCATGATCTCAGGGGGGTAGTCGTGGTCGAGGCTGATCTTGTTGGAATTCAGCATGAAACATTTCTTCTGCCAGGCCAGCCTTAACACTTCTTCTTTAATAGTAAAACACAAGAATTTTACCAGGAACGATCTGGGTTGGGAATTATCCAGAGGGGGTGGTGAAAGCGCTTGGTGTGGTCTCTGAATCTGTAGCGCTGTTGAAGAAGAGATGCCGAGGTTCTCCCGAAGCAGCTTTTCCACAAAATGGGCCGTAGATGGAGCTCCCGTTTCTGCCCCCTCCGGTACGCCATATAGCCTGAGCAACTCCCTCCTCGAGTAGGCCTCCAGCGAGGTCAGTTTTGCTTGAAGTCTTTCTTGCATTGTTAATTTCTCGACCATAATCTCGTCTGTGTTTTGGATCTTATCTTCATGTTCAGAGACCCTGGTTTCCACCTCGTTGAGCCGTGCGTTAGCTTTATCCAGCTTGCCTCTTATTTCCAATAGTTGCAATTTCGTGTCTTTGCAAAATTCTTTCACCTCCTGGCCAACGTCTCTCAGCTCTTTCAATACCAGCGTCAAGCTGACCGGGTCCTCCTCATCTTCAGTCCCATCCATCAGTCCCATCCATCAGTGACCATCCCCACTCGGGGCGGGAGAGTAGCTTCGGCTAGCCCCAGGGGAGCTAGCATTAGCGTCGGCTGCTAGCTGCGAGTCGCCGTCTTCGGCTCGTTCAGCAGTTAACTTCTTGGCCTTTTCATTTTTTCTGGACGTCATTTATGCCCCCTTATTATCTTAGATTGCACTTAGCTAGTTAAAGTTTTCGCTTTGGGGCAGTTTTGATAATTTTTCAGTCGAGAGCCTCCCCTGCTAAGATGCCATCCCCACCAGAACTGGAACCGGAAGTCCTGCACATAACATTCAAGCTCCCAGGCCTCGGTAGAGAACCCGAGCTTGGAAGGATGAGATCATCCGCTGAGGGTGAGATGGGGATTTTACACTCTCACACACACACACACGCACACACACAAACACACACACGCACACACACACACACACACACACACACACACACACACACACACACACACACACACACACTTGAGATACTTGTGTTTATGCGGACCTCCATTGACTTCCCTTCATTTTGGTAACTCCACTATGCCTAACCCATACCCTAAACAATTAGTAAGCTTTAACTTACTTTTGGATTCTTCAATAAATTCTGTAAATATGAGAATATTTACTGATTTATTAATTAATTAAGATATTCTTAGATATACGGGGCACCATTCCCCTTTAACCGGGGAAAAATTGAATCCAAAACTCTTATCAGTCTTTCTTGAAGTTCGTAGAATCTTCGGAGCAGAGACTTCTCTTCGACACAACAAAGCTACTGGAGACGAAAATCTGAATTTATAACGTTTAATTAACAATTTGTCAAATGAATAAACAGTGGCATAAATGAATAATAACCATGTGATATAATAAAAGGGTGTATATTCAAAATAATGTTCAAGGTGTTTTGTGTGTATGTATGTGTGTGTGTGTGTTTCTAAAATGGAGTCTGTATGCAAGATGGCTGACCCCTTTGTCTGGCTAAAGTGTGGGTGGCAACTTGCACTTTAACTTCCAAGGCACTTAGAATCAGTAGTAACTTAACCTTAAATCACTCAAAACATTTCAAAGGATCATGAAACAACACAAAAGATTAATCACGAATAATATCTTTTAGTTTAACCACGTGGCCAAGCAGAAAACATTTAAAGATACCAAACCATGATCAATAAGCAGTTTATTCTCTATCAAAATGACCCGACGGACGTGTTTGGGAACGAAAGAGGAAAACACGAAGCTACTTTTTAAGCAATAGCGCGGTTTTATTGCTTATTCTGGACTATAGAGGAAACGGGAGAAGAAAAGGAGAGAGAGAAATGAGTTTTCTGATCACCAGAACAGCAAGGCGTCCCCCGCTGTTTTTTGATTTGACGGTTCTCCGTGTTTCTCCGCAGTTTGGCGTCGTCCGTCGGTTTGATGCTTTCTCCGTTGTTTTGGCCCCACGAGTGTTTCTCCAACGGGCTGGACACAAAGAGAACGAAGTTTCTTTTGGGCTGAGTTTGACAACTTACAGCGTCTCTGAGAGCTGGATGGAGCTCCGCTCGTTCCCAGTCAGGTCCTGATGGAGTTGGAGTGTAGTTTCCAGCAGTTCCGTGGGCTCAACTTGGGCACTTAGAGCTTCCGCGTGCTCAAGGGAGTCGGAGCGTTCGATAAGCGTGTCCTTACCGCCAGGTATCCTGGGAAAAAGAACGAGGTTTCTTTGTCTCTGCTGAAGATTTATGGTCTTATTTCGCGGGAAACCTCTGTGACTCCCACACAAGCACAGAATGTGTTTCTGGTATTAGGCGGTGACATCATCCCAATGCTTCCGTGTGCAAAACATCATGGGAAATGAAGTTTCTTGGCGCTGATGTGATTATTTGCTTTTCAGAGCAATTTAAGCACAGTCATTTTGGAGAAAATCACTGCATAGTAATTTCCTCATGAGGTCAGACCCTCAACACTAAACAGGAATTCATAACATTCTTCTATAACCAAGTTTTACACAGTTGGGACCAGCAATATAAAAATGTCCAAAAGTTACAGGTTAAAGTTAAAATTTGTCCACTTGATGGTGTAGCAGAATATAATTGGTATATTCTTACACTTTTATTAAGGTCCAGAGATATCACTGATCCAAACCTGAGCTGGGTTCTTTGGACCGGGCCCTTAGAATCAAAAGAGGTTGTTTTTACTACAGGGAATTTTATTCAAACACCTTGTATTGAATTATAGACAAGAAGAGAGAGATGGGACGTTTAAGAATATTTATTTTATAATTATTTGAAACAATCACCAGGACTAACTCTCTAATGATGGATGCAGATGAATGTAATGCTGAAGTGTTGGTGTGTGTGTGTCAGTTCAGAATCTCCATCTGGTGGAGGCGAGTCTGAGTGTGAGATGTTGTTTGCCCTAACTGACCGACGATGGACTTCAGGAGGAAGACATGAGACGCAATCTATGCTGATCTACGTACCGTGCGGAGACCTCCGTGTTAGATCCGGATGCCAGGTCCTCGGACCCTCCTTGGTGCTGGAACTGGTGAAACAGCGTCGGCAGCACGACAAACCAGTCAATGCATCGTCTCCTGGTACAATGGCAGGTTTTCAGCGTCACTTAGAGACCCCCCTTTTTAAGTCAGAGAGTTCAGCTTTTATTCTGAAGGAACCGTCGTCTTGTTGATAAAACGACAGAAGTTTCCAGCTTGACAGTTCTCAGCTTAAAAGTAGAAAATACAGCTGGCCAGTCTGTACTTCACTTAGCGATGATGGACATCAGCTGGATTTGAGAGCTGGTCGAGTACTTGGTTGGAACTCCGTTGGAACTGCGTTGAACTGCATTGAACTAGCGTCTGAGCGTGCGTTGAACTGAATTAAAATGGCGTTGTTCTGTTTTATTAAGCTTAGTTGTTTATGATTCTTAGCGAATCGGAGTGGACAGATTAACTAAACACCACAGAACTCTGCCACGCATCAGAAAGGAAGTTCTGATTGGATGAGTGAACAATGTGTCATGTGTTTACCTTATGTGGATCAGGATGTCTAGCTCAGTTAGCCCAAAGTCCTGTTATTCATTAAACACATAAATCATAACATTGTGATTTAACAGATCAGTCACCTGATTATTATTGACCAACAGTTGTTTTGATTAGCTTTATTAGAAATAAAGTTCTTTGATTAACTAATGAAAAGCGTTCTTCGTCCTTCTTCTGTCTTCTTTGCTGGAATGTAAACATCAGAAGCAAGCACACGACCTTGGCAATTTATGCACACTGTCACTGTGTCAAAGGGCAGCTGGTAAGGGCAGAAATGGCATATTCATAACGCTACAATGGTTAAAGAGGTTTTGCTTCAGATGACCGGTCTGAAGCTTTTCTCAAGAGCTGATGAATCACCAGAGTGATCCAGTTTTAATGTTCTCATGTTATGATTTGTGTAGCCAACCAGAGATTGACAAGTTGAGGAATATTACCAAGACAAATCAGAAATACGCCTTCTTTGATCTGGATGCTCTGATCTGGGGTAAAGGGCTATCTATGTGTCACGCATTTGACTTAACTTTGTTCTTGTGTGAGTGCAAATGGTGATGACCTCGTCATATCAACATGCTGAAACATATATCAATCAATGTAATCATAACATAATATTCATTTCAAACTTCAATCACAGATTAACGAAAGCATTTCATTATATTATAATTATTATAAGTAGCAATAAACAAACATTTATTTAATGATTATCTAGCTTATAAGTTTTAGAAGTTCATATTTAATTTAAGAAATCATTCTTTGATTTAGCAACTAATCCAAGCTGCGAATGTTCCTTATTTGGAGCCATGAAGAATCCTGTAGGACGATAAGGATGAACCTTGAGGAGAGAACATTATTACTGACAATACGTTATCATGTGTTCAGAGCTGCAGAGAGGCTCTGAGCTCCAGCTGATGGGATGAAGGCAGGCCAATTTAAAGGGAACACATGTAGTCTGGTGTCTCCTTTTTGACCAGATGTTGAATGGCCAAACTGTACCTAAAAACTGACCATTGCTGGATGTTACACACACACACACACACACACACACACACACACACACACACACACACACACACAGACACACACACATATCTAAGTAAGTACATTTTATTTCTATAGCACTTGTCACAGACATAGAATAACAAAGTGCTTCACATAGGTCAAAACAAAATAAAACAAAGTCATAAAATCAAAATGATCTCAGAACAGAATCAGATTAACATCAGAAAAAATAAAGTCATAAAATTATTAAATTTCATAAACAGACGAAATATTAAAAATTTGAGTTAAAAACAAGAAAATAAAAGGTTTAGTTAAAAGCAGCTTTAAATAAAAGGATTTTTAGCTGTTTTTTAAGTGTCCAGACTGTCAATGCTGCGTAAGGATAAAGGAATACCATTCCGGAGTCGGGGTGCAACAGTCTGGAAGGACCGATCACCTCGACTTTTATATCTGCTCTTTGGAATGTCTGGAAGGTTCTGGTGTGTGGACCTGAGGGCTCGGGTTGGGGCATAAGGCTTTAACACACACACACACACACACACACACACACACACACACACACACACACACACACACACACACACACACACACACACACACACACACACACACACACACGTATGTAAGTATAACACATACTTTAGATAAAATGTTAATGAAACAACAGCCTCAGTAACATTTAAGAGTAAAATAAAGCTACAAGTACATGTGGTGAAAGAAATCCCAGCAGAGTCTGCTCACAAAGGGTTCCCATTTTGGAATTTAAAAGTGAAAGTCAGCACATTTTACCGTTTTTTTTTTTTTTTTTTTTTGGCTGAGATTAGAAATTGAATATCTATTTTTACCCTAAAGATGTTCTACATCGGTTCAGCTTGAATATAACTCAGAACTCTTTGCTATAACGTCTCTTCAGTGAAGTGAAATCTGTTTCTTAACCAAAGGGAAAAGCTGACTGCAGGATTCTCTGTTTACACATCCTGATAATGTGGACCCACCAGCTGATCTCAGTTCTGGACACAAAAGATTAGATAAACATATGTCTTAGACTTACAGTTGTTTACAGACGTTAGGACCCATTTCTCAATACTTAGGTCACATTTGCAAAACTCTACATACAGTGTGCACAACAGAAGTCTATGTGGGCCAAACTGAGGATCAATTATCATTGCTTTGGCACAAAATGCATTGAGTGACTACATCTCTCAAATGTCATGAAGTCCCTTCTCACTCAGACACAACAACTGCCAAAACTCATTGTACTAACAGGACATTTTGCACTTGCTTACATACTGTTCACAAAACTGAAAACATGTTCAAAACAATAACATACTGCAAAACTGAATATGACAGCAAAATCCAACAGCAATATGTTATTGAAACATCAATGCAGTTTAACCAGCCACAGCTGACTCTAATTGTAGATGAACAGCTGCACAGGTGTTACACTTTCAATGTCATTATAAAAGTAGTCAACTGCTCAATAGGTTTGTGTTTGCAAAAAAGGCAACAAGAGATAGGAAAATAATAAATATTGCATATAGTGCCGCTGAAATTAAATCTATCATTAAAGCATATATAATGGAAGAGTGGCAAAGAATGTGGGAAAGGGGAGAGAAAGGAAGACATTTGTTTCAGATACAAGGGAAAGTAGGAAAATGGAAAAATATAATGAATAGTAGAGATCAAAGGATAATATCAAGATTAAGATTGGGACATACTGGGCTTAATAATACGATGCATCTGATGGGGAAACATCCCACAGGTTTGTGTGGATGTGGGGTGGGGGGGGGGGGGGGGAGAAACTGTGGAACATGTTTTGTGTGACTGCATGAAATATGAGGGAAGTAGAGGGCAACTCAGGGAGAAATTAAGAGACATAGGAGGTGGAGTGATGACTGTAAGGAATTTGTTAAATGGTGACGAAAGGAATTATAAGTTGGTTGTTGGGTTTCTAAAGCACTGTGGTGTGTTGGATAGAATTTAGTTGTTTTTTTTCTCGCTCTTACTCTGACTCACACTCCAGCACAGTATGTGGTGGAAATGCACCTAGCAGTTAAATGCCACCCGCCATTAATACTCGAAGAAGAAGAAGAAGTAGGTTTGTGTTGTGATGTAAACATGGACCCAGCCAGAAATAGAGAAGTGGCTGAAAGAGGAAGAATAGAGGCTGGGAGAGGGCGAGGAGTACGTATGCGTGGTGGCAGAAGAATAAGAGGAAGATCAAGAGCTGGAGTCTCAGATGAGATCAGATACTGTAATTGATCATGTAGTAAATCATGGTCTCTCAATGAGAGAGGCTGGTCAGAGAGTGCAGCCCAATCTGCAACGCTCTACAGTGGCATCTATTGTTGGAGTTTTCCGGCAGGCCAACAGGTAACTTGTATTCTGCAAGGGCATGTGACTCAGTTGCACATGTCAGATGTAAATAATGTTATGTGTAATTGTTTTTGCATTTCTGCTTACTAGGACTCAACGGTTACCTCACACAGGAGGGAGAGGAAGGATGTTCACTGATGTGCAGGAAACCGCCATTGTTGTTATGGTAATCAGAAACAATGGGATAAAGCTCACTGAGGTCAGACGCAGTATCTTGGCAGACAACGTTACCTTTGCAAATATTCACAGTGTAAGCCTAACAACAATTTCTAGAGTCCTGAAGAAACATCAGGTCAGGATGAAACATTTGTACACTGTGCCTTTTGAGAGGAGCTCTGAACATGTCAAGCAACTCAGGAACCAACATGTCCAGGTAAGAACTGTTACAGTGATGAACAATACCAACACACACAAAGACAATTTGTACACATTTACTACAGTAATGTAACCGCTTATGTTGCCTTGTGGATAGTTTTCAGAGAGTCATGGAGATTGAAGGCATGCAAACACGCCACATTTTCATCTATGTGGATGAGGCAGGTTTCAACTTGGCCAAAACACGGCGACGAGGGAGGAATGTGATTGGGAAGAGAGCCACAGTGAATGTCCCGGGCCAGAGGGGTGCCAACATCACAATGTGTGCAGCAATCTCCACTGATGGACCACTGTTACACAGACCAGTAATTGGGCCATACAACACTGGACGGCTCCTTGCGTTCCTGCATGATCTCTATGGAAGGGTTGTGCTAGGTGAGGAAAGGGATGTGGACAGACGGAATCAGCCAACATATATAATTGTATGGGACAATGTGGCATTTCACCACTCCCATGCAGTCAGAGTGGTTTGTGGCCCATCCCAGAATGGAGTCACTTTTCCTCCCACCTTACTCTCCATTCCTCAACCCCATAGAGGAATTCTTTGCCTCATGGCGGTGGAAGGTGTGCAACCATCATCCACATGATCAAATGTCCCTTCTGGATGTGATGTATGCTGGATGGCTGGACATGTCAGCAGTAGATTGCCAGGGATGGATCAGGCATGCCAGAAGATTCTTTCCCAGGTGTATTGCCCTAGATGACATGAGATGTGGTGTGGATGAGAACCTGTGGCCAAATGGAGAAGACCGAGTAGATTAGCATATTGAATCTGTATCAGTGGATGTTGTGTTTACAAAGTCGTGTGTTTTGGAAGTACTTAGTGCAAAAACAAATACCATTAAAAATAAATGAACAACATGAAATATTGACTAATTCTGCATCGTGTCTGATTCATTCCAGTAACATCTATTGGAAGTATGAACAGAGATGTGTCCTTGTTTTACTCAAGAAAACGTAATGCTACATGTTGTTAGTGTTTTTTAGGTCTTTGTTTTGTGGGTGACAAAGTGTGTTTGCCGGCTGTCAACCTTTGCTAGTGTTCTGGAGGAATGTGTTTATTTGAGACCTGAATGAAGTGTTTTGGTGGTTGTAGTGCATTTTGAATGTGAAATGAACTGTTTTGCCAAGCTGAAACTCAGTTAGGAGAACTGTGTGAAGTGTCTAGCAAAAGTGACATTAGTACTGAGAAATGGGTCCTAAAGTCTGTTTAAAAAAACTGCACCTGTGAAACCAGATTATCATAATTAAACACTTTTTATTTTAATGTCAGCACAAGGATAATAAATTGTCAGCTCAAATCCCTCTAAAGCAAGAAATTATTCACTCAGACACATTTCATTGCAATCACATAATCCACTAGATTATGACTGCTCCTGTTATAATAAAGACCAAAGATAAATCTGCTGAGAATCCACAGTTTTGGTTAGAAATAACACCCGGAAACCATCCGTGACTGTTCCTTCACAGACGCAGTTTCCTGCTTTATGGTAAATGGCCTGTTCTTGATCTAGCGCCTTCTAGAGTCCTGGAACCCCCCAAGGTGCTTTACAACACAATCAGTCATTCACACACACACTCATACCCTGGTGGTGAGGAGTAACATTGTAGCCACAGCTACCCTGGGTAGCACTGACAGAGGGGCGTCTGCCGAACACCGGCACCACCGGTTCCTCCGAACACCACCAGCAGGCAAGGTGGGTTAAGTGTCTTGCCCAAGGACACAACAACAGACTGAGCGGGGTTCGAACCTGCAACCTTCAGATGAAGGGGTAGCACTTAACTCCTGTGCCACCGTCTCCCTGCTTTACTCAACCTTTAGTTGCTAGAAACTCATGAATATGCAAGTTTGATGTTATCATATTAGCATCATGCTAAAAAAAGGTATATCTAAAAATCAAACAATTAAAAACAGCTCTTATTTTTAAATTTTCTAAAGATTATTTGAAATTTCATTTTATAAGGTGACAACTATTTACTTTTTAAATTCACTTTTATTCAGAATATGGCCACTTCAGGTGAAAATAACATGAGAATAAAGAAGTGCAGTTGCCTTCATTTCAACCCTTTTGGATTAATATGGCCTGGATGACTGAGAACCTTCACCAGCATATCTGAAGTTTATAGTTTGTATCTGTTTTATCCTTTTCTCCCCTCATTTGTAAACTTTTGATTGATGCCTATCTCCAGCGGTCAATGGGCAATCAGGCGGGGTACACCCTGGACAGAGAGCCAGTCCATCGCAGGGCAACACAGAGACACGCAGGACCAACAACCATGCACACAAACACACACACACACACACACACACACACACGCACACACACACACACCTAAGGACAATTTAGACAGACCAATCAACCTAACAACAGTCATGTTTTTGGACTGTGGGAGGAAGCCGGAGTACCCGGAGAGAACCCACGCATGCACAGGGAGAACATGCAAACTCCATGCAGAAAGATCCCAGGCCGGGAATCGAACCCTGGACTTTCTTGCTGCAGGGCAACAGCTCTAACCACTGCGCCACTGCGCAGCCAAAACTGGGTTTCACTTTTAGTTCTTTTCTTTCTTTTAACAAAGATGTTTTGTTAAACTGTTGTATCAGGTCATGTTCATGAGATGAGACGGAATAAAGTGAAGATTTTGAATCAGTCTGATGAATTTCTTCATATTTTCAAATAATCTTTAACAAACTTGCATAATTTTAATGCAGTAATTACACAGGATTAGCTTGAATTGAGCCAGACGGAAAGGAACTTCATCATAATTGGGTTTAATTGAGGTAAAAATTTGATTTATTATTTTAAAAAATGGATTGATTGAAAGTTCAGACTTTCATTAAATTTGACAGCTGAAGGCAGTTTGATTCAACTTTAACAGAAAACTCTGAACCTTTACTTTAAGTTTATTTGCTTTCAAATAACAAATGTAAAGTGAACGTTGAAACCCTTCCTGCAGAAGTCATCACTGGGTAATTTTCTCCTGTGAGACCCAACACACCAGCAGCTGTGCTGCACACTAGTTAGATTTAGAAAAGACTTTAAAAGGCATGAAATGAACACCGAATCTGAAATGTAAATCAGAAGCTGAATTACACGCTACAAGTTGGGTTTTTCTATTTTTTATTGGTGGTGTTTGGTATTCAAGTCAGAAACGCAGGTGTTAGAGAAATGACACCTGAAGAAAAGCGCTGACTCAAGCTCAGTAATAATTAAAAGCCTATATCTGATGTTCAAACTAAAACATTTTTAATTTCTGTCTGAATTCATGTTCTGTGAATCTGACCGCTCTACTTAATGGAGCTGAAACTGGAGCTGGAACTGTAGAAGCAAAATAAAATTAAACTAAGTTTTTTCTTGTTTTTACCACCATCTGTGCAACCAAAAAACATAATTATACATTTCAAGCCTGTTCCACGTATCATTTACAGGTGAGACCCAACTCACCTTAGTAAAAATAAGTAATAAATAATCCAAAGTGAGACAGATTCTGTAGATTAAAAAAATCTGATTTTTAAACACATTTGTTGTGATTTATGGGTTTTAGTTTCGTGCCATTTGGCTTTTGCTGTTTTATTTTTGTTCAGGAGCTGAATAGTTGGAGCACTTTGTCTTATAGCAAGAAGATCTTGCTTTTGCTTCCCAATGGGGCCTTTCTGCATGTTTGCATGATCTCTCAAATGCATGTGCTTTTACGGGCACTCGTTCTCTTCCACAAACCAAAAGTACATTACTTGGTTACTCTGGTCTGATGCTAGATGTGTTATTTTTCTCCATGTGCGCCTGTGATGGACCAGTGACCTATCCAAGATGTCTCACACCCACTGACTGCAGAGGATAGGAACCAGCCCCCTTTAGCAGGAACAATTGGGTTTAGAGATGAGGGAAATGACCCAGAAGAGTTGAGGCATTGGACTCAATCACAGCAGGGTAAATTCAGAAGCTTTGGCGATTCATCTTGAGCTTCTGCAGGAGAAGTGAGCCGGTTCAAACTGGGATGAATGTAAATACCGTATGTCAAGGGTGTGATCTGGGGAGTCATTTTCTTTAGATGCATCTAAACATTGAACGTTTGACTGTTCCATCATCCTGTCACAGTCTTTTATCATCTTAATTCCCAGCAGGAGATGAGAGCTTTTAATTTCTGTAGTTGTACAGTTTTGTAGATCTTCTTTCATGAGTAAAATGAATTCACATGTTCAGCCTTGTCTGAATTAAATGTGATAAAAATGAATCACTGCAGAGACTTTCACTCTGCAGCCTGTTGGCGCATCCCGTTCAGGTGACCGACCGTATCACTTACAGTCGACACATTATTGCAGCGAAAAACCTGAAGAAAGTTCAGATTTTATGGATTTCTTTCCCCAAGGAGTGGCAACAAATGATTTTGTATCAGTGGACAATCATAGAAGCTCCAGATTGGAATCGATTTTGTTCCCAGTTTAGCCCCAGTACATTCAGGACTTGAAAAAGATTTCAGGATTCTTTGGTTTGTTTTGTAACATGACATTGATCAAACTGAGTCACCAGTCAGTCAGACAGTCTGATTTTTGCATCACACCACGCTTTAATAGCTCAATTATTTTAACATTTGCTTTACAATAGACGCATTAATGTTAAATAATTCTGTAGGATAACAATGCATGTTATAATGTCACTTGGTTTACATGAGTGTTGGTGTGATCAGATGTGATCAGTGATGATGCTGAGTTTGCAAACGAATCAGCAGTATTGTGCAACTCCAGTAGGTCAGTTAACATCAACAATAGAAAAAAAAAGCTTCAACAGACGTCCCAAAAATAAAGGCTAAAACCTTAAGAGACCAACAAAGGACCATTCTATTCTATTCAAATGTATTCTATTCTATTCTATTCTATTCTAAAATAAGCAGTGTCTGTTTATGAGAACTCCAACAGCAGCTCATATTAAATCAAATACAAATGTTTGTGTTGTTGATTTCTGTCACATCACTCCTATTTTTATGAATTTTCTTGATTTTCACAAAAATAAAATAAATGCTTGCTCAGCTTGAGTCTGAATTTCCATCATCAGGTGCAAAGTTGCAAGTAAAAAAAGTTAATTACACATGTTTTACATAAAACCCAGTAGGTATGTGTTCTACTAAGTTCATGTTACCATTAAGATGAGTTCACGTTAAAGGAGCTTCATGGATCAGACACCTTTGGCTCGGTTCATACCGCAAGATTATCATGATGATATTTCACCCAATTCTCCCCTTCAGACAATCTTAATTACCGGGATGACTCTAACAATAATCTTATCAGACATTCTTGTCATGTGTGGTGAGTTAAGACTGCTACAGTCTGCCCTGATGGATGTCAGGAATCACTTGGTTAGTAAAGCAGGAAAATTGAACATGTTGGATTGTATTGGTCCAATTTTGAGGACAAACAAGTGTGCTGCTTGTTGAATGTGATGGTTGGCCAGTCAGAAAGTGAGGTGAGAAGCGTGCTGCACACTCCGACAATTTAAAAATCCTGCCACGTGAACCGCGCTGAACACTGGAAAAAGGAATGTGTGCATCTGCGGGTTCATGTTTATGTGTGTGTGTTCAAGCACATCTTTACATTCATGAGCACACACACACCCCCCCCCCCCCCCACACACACACACACACACACACACACACACACACACACACACACACACCCTATGCAGAGACGCAGCAGAGATGAGAGAAATTCCTCATTGCTGGAAAACATGTCACCATAGTTTCATCTACTCTACAATTACAGAAGGCCAAACAGTGTGCATTATTCAAGGAAAAATGTAGGCAGACAGAAGCAAAAAGGTCCCAAACTCACAACCCTTAATTACCTCTCGGTGACGCACAAAAGCGAATCTAAAGGATGCTTCGCTGACAGAGCGAACTTGTGCCTGTGTGTATTATTTACCAATCCAAAAGCAGTTCCTTTGTCCCCTGTGTTCAAAAGAAAAGGGTGGAGTTCTGCACTTTTTCTCGTGAATAGTTTATCATTCATGCAATATCATTATTTTTCCACTTTGATTGTTTGCTCTTTTCTTCCAGTTCTTAAAAAGTATGAACCCTAAAAGCTGCTGCTTCTTCCTCCAACGGCCTTTTCTGCAACACGACAGCTCACATTTGAAGACCTCTTCGATGAGCCTGGCAGCCTTTGAAGGACTCAGTTATGATTTATCAGAGGGAGATGACACATTTTGCATTTAATTAACACCTCCATTCACACAGCTTTACAATAGACGCATTAATGTTAAATAATAGGCTAAATAAAATGGTTTCAAAAACAGTGTATGGTAAATAAATGGTAAATGGCCTGTATTTAATATAGTGCCTTCTAGAGTACTGGAACCCCTCAAGGTGCTTTACAACACAGTCATTCACCCATTCACACACTGGTGGGGATGAGCTACGTTGTAGCCACAGCTGCCCTGAGGCGCACTGACAGAGGCGAGGCTGCCAAGCACTGGCGCCACCGGTCCCTCCGACCACCACCAGCAGGCAACATGGGTTAAGTGTCTTGCCCAAGGACACAACGACAGCGACAGACTGAGCGGGGCTCAAACCTGCAACCTTCCGATTATGGAGCGAGCACTTAACTCCTGTGCCACCGTCGCCCATGAAAATAAACTGTAAGGAAATAAAAATTCACTTCTTACAAAAAATAATGTAGGTAATGATCTGGAGCTATTGGAATGCGGTCTCGGGGCTTGGGGGGGGGGAACAAAACTGGTAAAGACCAAATACAGAAACATTGACAACAGAAAAAAGGTGTGAAAATGTGCTGAGGCATGTTTTTAATTGAAATAAGGATTTTATTTTTAAGATTACCACCAAAAATCATTACGATAGCCGGAGGGTTTGCAGGTTTTACCCTGGTTTCACACTGAATGCATCGGCGACGCGGAACATCACTGCTTCAAATAGAATCTATTATAGTCTATGGACTGTTTCAAACCAGAAGCAACGCAATAATTTCCTGGCGCATCCTAAAAGCAGCTCACCATGCTGCTAAAGATAGAATCGGATTCTATTTTTGCCACGCTTCTGGGATGCATCAATTTCCGTAGTTAATATAGGGCTAGAAGGAAATCACACACTGTTTTAATGTAAAATCTCCAGTAAGTTTCAAAATAAAAGTACTGCAGTGATGCAGTTTCACATGAAGTTTACGTGTGACCCAACGATTTATTTAATCATGACATTGTTCCAGAAGTTCAGCAGTGTGATTTTCATGGCTTTAATCCTGGCAGTGGTGAGGAACCACATCATCAAACAGCAATATAAAATGTGGTTTCCTTCTTTTTGGTTTAATGGCAGATTGCATAAACAAACCATGACCTGAAGTCTCAAGGGATTGTGTGAGCTCGTGAGTCCAGTGAAGAGCACAACGAGGAAGTCGTGCCGTTGCCAAGACTCTTCCGGTGTGAAAAGGAGCACTTTGAAGTTTGCGAGTAAACCATTTAGCACCACCGATACTTCCGTTAAAAGTTTTACAAAAGATCAACACTTAACCATTGTTTTGGCAGTTTATAAGTACAGTACTTGAAAAATGTGTTCATATTTGAAACTTTGCTCATTTTTGGTGCTTAATGAATGTCTGGTGTAGTTTGAACTTGTGTTCCATCGTTACACTAACATGTGAGGTGCTCTGCCTATAGCACAGTAGCTGTGGTCATAGCAGTTAACTGCTATGCTCATAGCACATTGGCTGTACCCGTAGCTACAGTGGCTATAACTACAGCCACAGTGGCTACAACTATAGCTACAGTGGCTATAACTACAACTACAGTGGCTATTACTACAGCCACAGTGGCTACAACTATAGCTACAGTGGCTATAACTACAGCCACAGTGGCTATAACTATAGCTACAGTGGCTATAACTACAGCCACAGTGGCTATAACTACAGCTACAGTAGCTACAGTGGCTATAACTACAGCCACATTGGCTATAACTACAGCTACAGTGGCTATAACTATAGCTACAGTAGCTACAGTGGCTATAACTACAGCCACATTGGCTATAACTACAGCTACAGTGGCTACAACTATAGCTACAGTGGCTATAACTACAGCCACATTGGCTATAACTATAGCTACAGTGGCTACAACTATAGCTACAGTGGCTATAACTACAACCACAGTGGCTATAACTACAGCCACAGTGGCTACAACTATAGCTACAGTGGCTATAACTACAACCACAGTGGCTATAACTACAACCACAGTGGCTATAACTACAGCCACAGTGGCTATAACTATAGCCCAGTGGCTATAACTACAGCCACAGTGGCTATAACTATAGCTACAGTGGCTATAACTACAACCACAGTGGCTATAACTACAGCCACAGTGGCTACAACTATAGCTACAGTGGCTATAACTACAACCACAGTGGCTATAACTACAGCCACATTGGCTATAACTACAGTTACAGTGGCTACAACTACAGCCACAGTGGCTACAACTATAGCTACAGTGGCTATAACTACAACCCCAGTGGCTATAACTATAGCTCAGTGGCTATAACTACAGCCACAGTGGCTACAACTATAGCTACAGTGGCTATAACTACAACCACAGTGGCTATAACTACAGCCACAGTGGCTATAACTACAACCACAGTGGCTATAACTACAGCCACAGTGGCTATAACTATAGCCCAGTGGCTATAACTACAGCCACAATGGCTATAACTACAGCTACAGTGGCTATAACTACAGCCACAGTGGCTACAACTATAGCTACAGTGGCTATAACTATAGCCCAGTGGCTATAACTACAGCCACAATGGCTACAACTACAGCCACAGTGGCTACAACTATAGCTACAGTGGCTAAAACTACAACCACAGTGGCTATAACTACAACCACAGTGGCTATAACTATAGCCCAGTGGCTATAACTACAGCCACATTGGCTATAACTACAGCTACAGTGGCTACAACTACAGCCACAGTGGCTATAACTACAGCTACAGTGGCTACAACTACAGCCACAGTGGCTATAACTACAGCTACAGTGGCTACAACTACAGCCACAGTGGCTATACAGCTACAGTGGCTACAACTACAGCCACAGTGGCTACAACTACAGCCACAGTGGCTATAACTACAGCTACAGTGGCTACAACTACAGCCACAGGGGCTACAACTATAGCTACAGTGGCTACAACTACAGCCACAGTGGCTATAACTACAGCTACAGTGGCTACAACTACAGCCACAGTGGCTACAACTACAGCCACAGTGGCTATAACTACAGCTACAGTGGCTACAACTACAGCCACAGTGGCTATAACTACAGCTACAGTGGCTACAACTACAGCCACAGTGGCTATAACTACAGCCACAGTGGCTACAACTATAGCTACAGTGGCTACAACTACAGCCACAGTGGCTACAACTATAGCTACAGTGGTTACAACTACAGCCACAGTGGCTATCTACAGCTACAGTGGCTACAACTACAGCCACAGTGGCTACAACTACAGCCACAGTGGCTATAACTACAGCTACAGTGGCTACAACTACAGCCACAGTGGCTATAACTACAGCTACAGTGGCTACAACTACAGCCACAGTGGCTATAACTACAGCCACAGTGGCTACAACCAAGGACGTAATTTTCACTTTAGAAGTGGGGGGGACACGGGGGGGAGGGGGAGGGGGAGTATCTTTACAATATGTTCTAATGGGAAACCGGCTTCAACACAAACGGTTGCTTTCCGCTTGGTCCTACAGCTCAACCAGTGTCAATTTAATATAGCGTAATATTGTTTTTGGATGGTAAAAAGTGCAGGGGTCAAAACTTGACTTTGGAAAAAGTGGGGGGGACATGTCCCCCCTGTCCCCCCCCCCCAAAATTACGTCCATGGCTACAACTATAGCTACAGTGGCTATAACTACAGCCACAGTGGCTAGAACTACAGCCACAGCCACATCATTAAAGAAACACGTTTCCTCCCTCACGAGAGATTTGATGTTTGTTACCTTGTAAAACTGAGGCCAAAGCATCGCATTCAGGTTGAGGAGAAAGGACGTATCTATGGATGGCAGTTACACTGATGACTCACTCAGTCATGAAATTAGATGTGACGGTTTTTGGTGAAGTTTGGGTTTAGGAGACATGACACCAGCGCCTTAATGATGCTCATTAATCATGGTCTTATTCCACACAGATGACTTGTGAGACTTGAGATGCAGTAATTAGTGATGAGTCACTATGTTAACACTCGGCGCTGCTGTGCACGGCTGCCACTACACCACCTGATGACCAATCAGAACCCGACGCTGGGACAGAGTTTGTATGAGAGAGTTTGAGGTATAGCTGCTGTGGCGTTGGCCCTTTATGTCACCTCATCTCCTCCGTTCCTTTGTTCTGTCTGCCTAAGAGCTCCATTTGAGGTGTTCTAAGGAATACTAGATATTAGGTGCTAACAAGACAGCTCAGCAGCAGTCGCTTCAGTCTGTGAAATTGTTAAATGCAGGACTCATGGATCACTGAAAGTAAAAATACATTTCTTCACTGTATTGTAATTCCACTTTACTGTCCCACCTCCCTTATTTTACAAGTTCTAATTTACCATAAAACAAACAATTTTTAGGAAATTAAACCAAAGCCTGTGATTTATAGTCGACTTCCTGGAACTGCGTCACACATGCATCACACAAAATGAAACAATCATGAACCTTTCAAAAAGAGAGAAAAATACCCTGACCAGCTCATTTACGTATTTGGTACAAGTGTGACTGCTTGTTAACACAAATATTTGAGCAGTCTGTTAGGTTGCAGCAGCTCACTGCATTCAGACACCTACCTGTGGTGAAACAGAGCTGTTGAAGTTCAAGCTGGGCATCAGAATGGAGAAGAAAAGGGATTTAAGTGACTTTGGATGTGGTATGGTTGTTGAGGCTGTGTTTAATCAGAAACTGTTGATCTACAGGACAGCAGGAGCTCAGGAGGTAGAGGTTGCTGGTTTCAATCCCAATTTAAGCGCCTTGTGATTTTCATCTTGAGAGGCGCTATAGAATGATACATTCTTCTTCTTCTTCTTCTTCCCAGCTCCGACCAGAGAGACAAGACACTTAACCTACCTTGCCTTGTGGTGGTCGGAGGGACCAGTGGCGCCAGTGTTCGGCAGGCCTTGCCTCCCTCAGTGCGCCTCAGGGCAGCTGTGGCTACATCGTAGCTCATCACCACCAGTGTGTGGATGGATGAACAGTTAAACACTTTGGAGTCCTCTGATTCTGAAAGGTGCTATACAAGTGTGGATCATTTACAAATAAAATAAATTCTACTTTACCTTTCCATTGATGATTCATGAAGAAGAAACAATTTTTTATATAGCACCTCTCCAGATAAAGATCACAAGGCACTTCACAAGAACAACAAAAGCAAAAACTGATTTAAAACAGCATGAGAAAATTACAAAGTAAAAGTTTAGATTAAAAAAATTGGAATAAAATATAAAAAAGGAAAAGGTAATCACGGGATCTCAAAATAGACAGAATTGAAAGACACTCCAGCTTGAAAAGAAGCAAGAGAGGAAGAAGAGGATGAACAGAAGGTCACTTCAAAGCAGCCTGAACAGTTGAGTTTTCAGCTGGGTTTTAAAGGAGACCACTGAGTCCACTGATCTCAGGCTCAGGGGGAGAGAGTTCCAGAGTCTGGGGGCCACAGCAGCAAATGATCTGTCACCTTTGGTCTTCAGCCTGGTGCTGCACAACCAGTAGGCTTTGGTCACTGGATCTCAGGGACCTGCTGGGGGTGTCGGGACCACCTGCATAATGTATTTGCCTTAAAATAGTGATGACATAAACAATTTTATTACTGGTGTCTCTGCATCAACAGTCCGTGCTAGTGAGCCAGAATTTTTGGGGCCTGAACAAAATCACTGAAGGCCACAACTAGCATGCAGTCCTCGCCTTGAATGCCCTGTAGTAAAGTTTTCATATAGTAATACTGCTAAGCACTTTTTACCATAAGTAATACCATTTAACCGCTGTTTATCTGTGGTTTTTAGAGGTTGACGGTTACAATTATAGCTTACTGCCTATGTGTATATACATGCACCTTTGTCATTATTTTTCTTTGAATTATTCTGTAAGTCACCAACCTGTGTGAAGCAAAGAGCTGCTTCGCGATACTCCAGTCGTTTGAAGGGCTACAGTTGATACACCAAGTTTTGTCATGCTCACAATAGTGATCCTTGACCTAGAGTAGGTTTGAATTGAACTAAACTTCAGCTATAATAAATACGTTTGAAGAAATTTAAACAGTTTTATTACCAAATCTATATCAATGTGAATGAGATAATGATGGATTTTTTTTTTTTTTTTGGATGGGAGAAATATACGAAGTTGCTACCGTTGGATGCTATTTATAGCCAAGGCAGTGAAGCAGGCTTCTGGACTTAGCGACTGCACTCTGGAGTCACATGTGGAAGCTGTGATGAGCATTTTATTTCTGTCTTTAGCGCTGTAGACCATTTATTGCAGCACAGAAATGCTGAATAGTTTCACAACTTTTAAAATCGCGCATTATGTTTCGTTCAACCCCGCCTGCTGACGTGATGGCCTAAACTGCGATTGAAACACTCGTCTGAAAATTCCAGACCCTTACCGCAGTGGCGGTGCCAGGGGAGCGCTATAGCTACCCCTGGATTAGTTATTGCACCCCCATAGCACCCCCAAGTAAATGTTAGATTTTTTTTTAATTTAATTTTAATTTCACGTGTGGATGTGATAATATTTAACGTACAAAACAAAAATAATCAGTAAATTATTATATAGATAGTAAAAACTTCAACCAAAACAGGAAATTGATGTTAACCTTTGACCTCATTTTCCACCTGTGAACGAGTGAAAGGTAGAGCTAGTGGTAAAATGGATCAGTTTTTGTTGCCCAAATTTCCACGGGTTCAGGCAGAAACGAATGAATCTTTGGAAGTGATCTCAGACCCACAAAAACCTACGGGTCTGGAAGAAGAGGGTCAACCCTCAACCGCCGCAGCAGTCGAGGGCTTTGCCGCTGGAAATGCGTTAGCTAACCTTGCAACACTATAGATGGTTTTCTGTGTGGCCGTATGTGTTTATGATTTCATGGAAAAGTCAGCGATTGTTCATGTTTATAATGTATATTAATGATTGTTTCAGGTGTTGTTGAGGTGTTGTGCACGCATATGTATCTGCTAGTGTTGAAGGTGTTTTAGAGAACAATAGGTACGCATGACCACTTCCTCCATTGTACCCTCAATAAGAAGACTAGCTCCTTCATAGCACCTGCAGAAAAAAAAAATTCTGGAGCCACCACTGCCTTACCGGAACACACCGGTCCAAAAATATCCAGATGGGACATTCCAGACCTGGCGATGGAAAAGAGCTGTTATAGGGCTTCTGGGGGCTTCTTGGTGCCCACGGGCACCAGGTTGGTGACCTCTGCTCTAAGTGTTTGTGATTATGTAACAAGTGAATTTCCCCATTGTGGGATCAATAAATTCTATTCTATTCTATTCTATTCTATTCTATTCTATTCCATTCTAAGAAGCAAGTAACAACACTAAGGCTCATAGTCAGTATCCACGTGCTGTCAGAACAACAGACTAAAACCATCACTGGGATCCTTATGAGGAGCACTAGAGATCTGGGATCAGGTGAGAAAAACAATCATTGAGAGCTTTTAAGAATATTTTTTTAAGAATAAAAGTAATGGTTGTTTAATGTGTAGGTTTGGAGGAGGTCTCAGGAACTTGAGGAGCCAACCAGAGGGGTATAACAAGGAAGGTGGTGAGTCCAGAGGTCAATCGGGCAGGTGAAGCTGGAGATTGGGCAGAGCAGAATATTTGTTTGTTTACTTCCAACAAACTGTCCGTGCGGAGTCTGATGAGAGACATTTTCACAGAGATCACCATAGGTCAGCTTCCAGAGGTCAGAGTGCAGAACCCACTGAACCACCTGCAGGATACGGAGAAAAAAAGAGAAACTAAAGAGAAAGGAAACTTATTTAACCTTGACCTGTTAAATGTGCATCTTGTGTTCTGATTTAAAATCAGAGCTCTCCTGCACACACTGATGATCATGGAGCACAACAAAAAGAAAACCAAAATGCTATAATAATGAGCATCTGACAACAGAGGCTGGTGGCTCTGAAGTGGCTTTAAATGAAATGTGTTGATGTTGCTGCGTTTTTATGGCTAACAAGATATTTAACCCCTTGGTGATTCTCAAGAGTGAAACACATAAACCCTAATTTACCCTCAAACTTACAAACCTCCTAAATGACCTCTACACATGATGGCAGGCTAAGAATGAGCTTAAAAACAAGTTCTGTGCCTCTAGTCTGGATCAACATCAGAGCCGGATATCAAGCCAGATTATTTTTGTTATTTGGAGCTAAATAAAGAAATGGAATGAGGTTGTTTTTGAACATGTTCCAACGCTTACATAAGTCTGTATTTTTTTACTTGCCTGTATTTGTTTTGATGTAAAGTGTGCAGTCGGAAAACTCACTTTCTTATTAACCGTGCAGTCTGTTGGCAGATGGAGTCAAATGGCTTAACGACCGACATGTTACTCTGAAAACACCAGAGAAGCACATGAGGGACGCTTCTCCTGCTGAACTGTACACACACACAAACTAACGACCTGTTTGTGAATGAAATAGCCTGCGTGGCTGTTGTGAATGAAATGTTAAATTGGCGTCTCAGCCATTAAAGCCGGTGTAGAGGGAGACATGAGTCATGCAGCATCCAGCACAATCAAAGCTTCCTGCTCTTCCATCTCCGTCGGCTCTGAATCCAGAGATCAATGCAGGATTTAATGCTGGGATAACTCAAGCGCAGGATGAAGAACACGATCGGAACAGTAACGTTCATCCTGTGGACTCAGAAAGGAGGAGAATAAATGTTTAAACAGCCTGTTTATTCGTTTATATTTCACACAACTGACTTTCATTTTTCTGCTGACCTTGATTTATGGTAAATGGCCGGTATTTGATTTATTATTTGCTCCAAAGCAACTGCACGTTTGTTATGGTTCTTTTGCATCGATCTCTGTTTTGGCTGGTTGGTGTAATTGTTGCAGGTGTGTTGTTGGTTCAAGAAGCACATCAGAACTTTTATCAGACTCTTTTGACTGAAGCTGATTAAATGTTTTGTCTGTTTTTGTTGTTTCAATCAGAAAAACACCCAGTTCAGGTAGAAGACTTGCATGTTTGTAAAGTAAAACACCATTAATGAATTTGTACAAGAACTGCCAATTATAAGAGAAAAGTTACAGATTTTATAATCTGTGTAACAAGTGTTCTCTGAAACACACCAGTGCTGCTATATTTAATCTCTCAGCTTTCTGTGTTTCTACTCCATATTTAGAGTGAATGTCAAATGCAGAAAACAAATCAGTTCGTTTGTCTCGGATAGCAAACTTCTTGTTGTTTGCATAATCCGTTTTAATTTGTTATTCATCATCCATGTATGGGCTTGTCTTTTACTCTGTCAGTAACTAGTCCGAGCTGCTGTTTGTTGACTTCTTTGTGGGGTTTTTTTGCCCAGCAACTTTTGCGTGATGACTCACCCAAGGCAGCTGTTACGCATGACAAAAAGAGCGAGGGGGGTGAAAATCAAAGGATAAGGTGGAGCAAACAGATGGGACTTCTCACATAAAAAGGTGTTTGTCGTGCAGGAGCGGTTGTTTTTGATCGTGGAACTGGCCACATGCTGCCGCGCACCGGGACCATGCAGAGCTCCAGGCTGCCGAGCGGCGCGCTCCTCTGCGCGCTGCTGCTGCTCTCCGCCGGAGCCGCCGGAGCGCAGCTAATGGACACGGAGTCCGAGGAGGAGCTGAGCCCCAGAGCTCTGCGGGACTTCTACCCGAAAGGACCGAACCTTACCAGTGAGAAGCAGCTGGTAAGTCCACGCACCTGCACCCGCAGTCTGCGCGCAAAAAGGCGAGGAACCCAAACCGAGTTTGGGTTCATTTTTAGTACTTTTGTGCGATTTCCCCTCAAAAATGTTGTTGTAATAAAATTTTAGAAAAAGGAATAAAACTAAACACCATTTGTAAATGTATGCATTTGTGATTTGTGTTCATCTGACTTTTTCTCACGAATTTGTGCGCGCAACTGGAATTTAAATAATAAAACTAAATTCAACAATTTAGGATATTACAGTAAATTATAATCGCGTTGCATTTAGGGGAAATTTAAAATAATCAACGTTTCCTGAGTTTGTTTTTGTTACTTATCAGCTTGGAGCTCTCCAAGAAGTTCTTGAAAAGCTGCAGGCTAACCGACTTCCGGCGTGGGAAAAGAAATTTGGACAAGTTCCAACAGTACGTAAATGCAAATTTAAAAAACCTTTTAAGCCATCAACATGTTTCTTTTATTCTTGTGGGCCTAATCCGTCTCTCTTGTCTCCTGTTTCCGCTCCCCCTTTTCCTCAGTGTGATGTCGGGGAGCAGTGCGCAGTGAGGAAAGGCGCTCGGATCGGAAAGATGTGCGACTGTCCCCGCGGAGCTTTCTGCAACTTCTTCCTGCTGAAGTGCTTATGAGCCTCTCCGGATCTGAATGTAGCATCGAGAGAAGAAACAAACAAAAAAAAAACTTCATAACTTTTTAAAAGGTCCAGGTGAGGAGCAGCTGGAGTGACTACCAACACTTAAAATAAAGATTTATTGCAGTTTTAACCCTGTCTCACATCACAGAAGGAGTCTGTGAGGGTGTCATGAAGGTGAAACAATGACGAGAAAATTATAAATATTCATAAAGTTCTTGTAAATACTCAGATCCTCTTTATGTTTGTAGAAAACTCACAAGCCACATCCAAAATGTAACCAGCAATATCATGGAAGCACATCTATAATCTCCATCTGCTGTGATTTAAACCCAGTTTGTTTCATATATGAATGTTTTGTGTGACTCTAATAAACTGTGAATCCTCTTGTTTTGTAAAGCACTGGAGTGGCTGTAGATTCTTAAAAAAATCATAAAATTCTCCTGTTTCTATCATCAGAGGGAGGCAACATTTGATCGGTGACATCACACATCCTCAGGGTGGTCAGGCTGCTCAGAAAAACAACAGAGGGTTTAAAATTAAACCCGTTTCTGCCGCAGAGGAAGCAGATAGGAGCCAGAGAAGTGGCTGTCACATTTCAGTCATACTGTCAGCGAGCCAGAAAACACACAGCTTCTCCTTCATCTTCACAGGGCAGCTCCAGGCTGCTGATGACAACATGTGTTTGAAAGAAGCTTAACTAAAACCACATGAAAACAGTCTATATATAATTTTTGGCAAATGAAGATCAGGTCCAAAGCTTCAACTTAAAAGCTGCAGCTTAGTCAGAATAGTTGTAGTTTTTGTCCTTTCGCAGAACGAGTAAACTAAATAAATAAAAGGGTAAAGTGAGATCATGACTGGTTCATAATTTTTGTCCTTTTCAAACCTTTATGCATGATATTTTAAGAGGAGGAATCCTCCTGAAGCACTGACTCAAAACTCAGCATCAGACGCTTGCAAGTGTTCATCTATTTGTCTTTTTGAAGCTGAGGTGAATTTTAGGGTGATGTTCCTGCAGTTGGTGTCATGACTTTAGCTTCTGGACTGTTTTCGTGCCGTTCTCCACCTGGTCACACATCTAGTTTACCTGGATTTGATTATCTTCACCTGATCATCATGGTTTAAACCTCCTCGCAGCCTCAGCTCTGATGCCAATCATCCACAACCTCCTTGTAGACTGGATGATCATACACAACCCTCATGCCGTCAACAGACGTTCAGGCGAGTCTGCTTCATAAACTCCCTTCACATCAATACTTTTTCCACCGTAGACTTTTGTCGTGCTCCGTGCATTCGGTGTGTTGGCTGAATGAAGTTGTCTTACAGTAGAACACTGGCATCTGTTCAGCACAGATGTGGATTGATCATCCATTAGGGACCATTTCACAGTTTAGGTCCCTATACCATCATGAAAAGTTCGAAAAGTTGTTTGTAGATTGACCTGAATCTTTAAAACTACAGAAACTCAGACAATTAAGGTCCTAAACTCCCATCAATCGTTTCAGCAAGCTCGGAGCTCGTGGTGTTATACGTTGCTTCTAGAGGTGGTTCTGGCTGGTGGGCTTGCAGTTCGGGTCCAAGTGCATGAGACATCTTTCTGAGGCAGCCGTTGGAGTTTTTAAAGAGTTTTTTTTTTTTTGAAGAAAGTCAGGACTGGATACCAGGAGACAAGCCAGGGAAACAGTACACAATCCAACAAACATCGCAGGGCAGAGTATAACTGCATGAGGGTAAGGGAACACAGGTGAGCAGGGTACCGAGGGGCAGGTTAGACAGACACAACAACAGAGGAAAGGGAGCACATCGTGGCACTGGCACGATTAGTGAAGGAGTTCAAGTGTCTTGTTTCTGAGGGATAAGAGCACACAGAGACAGCTGGGGTGAGGAGGAGGTAATGAAGATAAGTAGAAAAGCAGATCTGTGATTTACATGGATCTGTCCATCCATCCCTCGCCTGTGAGAGCTCCCTGATGTGAGCTTCCTCGACAGGGGGCCAGGCTCAGCCTGCTGAGGAGATGAGGAGCATCCAGCTTGGAGCAGAGCTACTGCTCCTCTAACATCTGAAGGAGTCAGCTGAGGGGATTCTGATGAGGATGCTCTCTGGTCTCCATCCTCTAGAACGGGAGCCACCAACCCATGTGAAGCTGAGCTGCTTCATGGGTACTGAGCCATGTGGTAAACACAGTTCTTTAAATCAGATAAATCATATTTTAATGCTTTCAAGTATTTTGTAAAAGTTCAAATCTGTATTTATGCAAGTGTGATTAGAAAAGGATGGCAGCAGAACGAAAGTGCTTTCATGTTTTTCTCAGTGGTGAGGTGTCATTTGTAGAACGGACTTACAGCGCCCTGCCCTAGAGGCTCCCGTTCGCCAGGACATAATCCGAATTCCCGTTTTGATGGGGTTTGCTCTTTTGTTAATTATCTGGTAGGCGATGAAAAATGAAAGATGAGAGGAATTTAAGAAGCGAAAGACTCAAAATCCACATTAACATTAGAAATAAAAACCAACTGAAATAAAGATTTAGTTTCATCTTAAATTAAATAGCTGGAAAACTTCTCAAACTGCAACACTGCCAAGATGTTCCAAGAATATTACACAGGTAGAAGCTTTATCCGGGAAAAGGGACAGTAAATATGAAATGTGTCATTTGAACCTCCTAAACATTTTCAATCAGCTGCTGTTGCTAACGGACGCTCGTGTTGATGAATGCCAATCCGGTTTCTATGAACAATAAAAAGCTGCTGACATTTTATCCACTTCAAAGCTGCCAAAAACAAGCAGCACTTCCACATGGGAACTACTTTGTATTTTCAAGGTTTCTGTCATTTTAAACACTCCTTGTTCCTTTTGCAGACGTAAGTTGGAGTAAAAATTGAAGCCTATAAAAGTGGATTTAGAGGGTGAAAATCTGCAGAAGTGAAATCTCAGTCTGTTTAAATTTATAAACATTCAACAGAATAAATACATTTAGTGGAAATTGAATGCAAAAATGTTCACTTTACCCATTTTGTTCACATCTGTGTTTATCCCACACATCACTGTAATCGGTATTGCTGGTAAAATGTAATTAACTACATATCAGAACACCCTCAGACACACAGGAAGAACCATTCTGCTTTGGGCTTTGCCTGCAAATTAAAAAATTCAGACATGACCCGAATCAGCCGATTGTGTGACAACATGGTACTTTCTGATCTTTAATAGATCATTTACTGTTTTACCATCACTAGTAATGAGTCCAACTGTCTGGTGCCCTGAGAGCAACTTTCATGCTTGACAGAAGATGACGCTCTTCTTCCCTGGACACTCAGTGACCTTCATCTTGGTGACGCCATCAGTCAAACCGTCGGCCTCTCAGAGCTCCATCGCCAATAAATCAGTCAGAGACACGCTTGAGTTTGATTATATAAATGATTGTTGCTAATTAAGGTAACCCGCTGACCTTTTCTTTAAGGCTGGTGTCAGATGAAACATTAAAAGCACTCAAAGCAGCCTTTACCTCTTACGTCCACTTAGACACGATGCTTCTCATCTACATTTCTGTCATCACGTCATTAAGATTTGGCCTTAGAATTCACTGGGAGTCATTGGACCAGAGAGCTGACCTGTGGTCAATTATCTTCCTGAACAGCTTTTATTCTGAAACTTTCTTTATGTTGGTCAACAAGTTTAAGGTATTTTTCTTTATTATGTTTGTTTGTTTGTTTGTTTTGGTTCCCCAGATTTTATTAGTGTTGGTTTTTATCCATCATTTTGTTCTTATAATAGCTTCATTTCCATTTATTTTGAAAATGTAGTAACCTCATAGTTTGGCAGAATTTCATTTCCTGTGGTGACCTGAACACCCTGGCACAAAATTCACCTAAAATTATAAACTTTTCCCAAAATTAGATTTCTCTAAAATACATTTGATTATTCGGTTCAAACCATCTAAAAAATAATTTCTTCTTTTAAAAAATGACATAGTTTTTGATCTTGGAACCATTAAATCAATATCCATCCACCAATTCTCTTCTGCTTAACCGGAGTCAGGTCGCGGGGGCCTAAGAAGCCCAGACTTCCCTCTCTCCAGCCACTTGGGTAAGCTCCTCCAGGGAAATCCTAAGGGCCGTGATATACTTTGCTGTTTGACCTCGTGTTGAGGCTGCATCTTTAATCACACACTTGCTGCTACACAGCACTGCACCGCATGTAGTACTGAAGTGGTCCGCTAGGAGTCACACTAGAGATCTCCGACCGGATAAGAATCAGAAGCAGAAGGTTTTATTGCCATGTGTGCGAGTCTGTGAGAAATCACAACATTAGGAAACTGGTGTGGTACTTGGTGCAAAAGAAGATAAAAACAACAGATGAGCAAATTTAGGAAGTGATTATGTACTCATGATAAAATATTTAATGTAAAGTGACAACAATTAGAGAAGTGGTTTTTATATGCAAGACAGTGTAGGTATTAATCAGAGCAGATCAGTTCAGGTACAAACACAACCGGGTCATGTGACTGGAACAAAGCGACTAGAGTGGGCAGATTGTCGTTCTTGAGCCCAACAGCAGAGGGGAAGAAACTGTTCTTCTGGTGAGAGGTTCTGGTCTGAATGGATCAGAGCCTCCTGCCGGATGGGAGTGAGTCAAAAAGACTGTGTCCAGGGTGACACGGGTCAGCTGTTATTCGACCTGCATGCCTCAATGTCCTGGAGGTGTACAGGTCCTGTATGGAGGGCGATCCTTCTCAGCAGAGCCTACAACACGCAGCAGCTTCTTCTTGCTCCTGATGGTGGCTCCAGCACACCACACGGTGATTGCTGTGTAGAACTGCCTCATCTACTGTACTGATAGGTTAAATTTCTTCAGCTGTCTCAGGAAGTTCATCCTCTGCTGGGCCTTTTTTTATGACGGAGGCAAGGGCGTCAGTTTGTTTTCAGAATTGCTGGGGACAATAACCATACACTTGAGTGGGGTTTAAAAATTGCTGGGGACAATAAAGTAGGCTAGCACAGGGGTCAGCAATCTGCGGCTCTGGAGCCGCATGCGGCTCTTCCATGATGGGGCTCTCTGTGCTTGTAAAATAATGAATGGATATTTAAATAAAATGCTTTATATTTTACTGCATTAATTTTACATCTGTATGCCAATTCTAAATGTAAAGATTGTCTGTGTAAACCTGAACAGGTCCAACCCGGTCTTACTGTGAGACCGGGTTGATGCGTCACGCTTGTGCGTAATCATAGGCGCTTCCTGAGCTGAAGAGATTCTGGGCTTCTCCTCAGACGGCTCCTGGATGTGTCGCCACATTGGAGACAGGAACAAGCACCATTCAGCCAAAGTTTCTTCATCAGGGAACATTTTCTAAGTGACAAGTCTCTCTGAGAGACAGGGTTTGGAAAACACTTGCTTCAGTCGGAGGAATCTTCCCGCATGCGCTCTGGTTCTGCGACGTGCTCCAAGCCCCTCTCCACAACTTCAGCTTGCTGTGCACCTTATGTAGTACACGCTGACAGTGAGCTGCGCTGAGCAGTGTCCAGCTCAGATGTTCAGATGGGAATCTTTTCTTGAGTGATTTAGCTACATCTGCAATTTAAGTGGAATAAAATGTCAGTTCGTTTGCATGCGTCGGGGTAATTCTTTCTATTCTTTCTCCGTCAAAATAAACGGTCAAATACGGGAACTGTCCGGTCAACACAAGCCCTGCTTTTAACTGTTCTGTTTTCTTGTGAAAATTGTTGCAAAGAGATAAAATTTAACTTGATTAACACCAGAGCCAGGCGCACTGCGCCGTTGTCTCCGTCACTGTAAATGAGGGAAAAACAAAATGATCGGATCCTTTTCTGACCTTCCCCACCTACAAAGTTTAATTACAACAATCAAACGTGACAGAGCCTGGATTTGTATTCTGAACAGTCTAAACATGTTTTAAAAAGAAACGTATGACAAAAGTGGCACCTGCTCAGTAAAACCACCAACAGGGTGAAAAATACCATAAATTGTAGGCAGAGACGGGCTACAACTTATGGATCCACTTTATATAAATCGTTTTATTGATTATCGTCTTATGAAAGATAACTTTGACGTACACGAGCGACCAGGCGCGTTGCAAGCTGTTCAAAAGTGTGGGGGATGTTGTCTGTGCCTAAAATAATTTCATACTATTCATCTTGTTAGTTTAATTTCCATAATAGCGGAGCAGGTGCGAACTTTAGACGCGTCACGCATGTCTCCATTTTAAACATGTTTAAACTGTTCAGAATACAAATCCAGGCTCTGTCTCGTTAGATTGGTGTAACTAAAGATTGTACTGAATGAAACTTTACATTAAACCATGGTGAAAAGAAAAGGATCCGATTAAATCGTTTCCCCCTCATTTACAGTCACGACGTACAGCTTATACGCATGGCTCTGGGGTTAATCAAGTTTAGTTGTTTCTCTTTGCAACAATCTTCACAAGAAGGCAAAACAGTTAAATGGCAGGTTACAGATATTTCCATTTGACTGTTTATTTTGACAGATAAACTCAAGGATGTTGGTTGTTTTGAAAGAATTACCCCGACGCACACTGATGCGCATGGATGAGCTGACATTTTAATCGTTACGCACATCGCGGAGGTAACTAAATCAATCAAGAAATGATTCCCATCAGAACGTCAGAGCTTTATACTGGACACTGTGTTCAGCACGGATCGGAGCGCCCACAGTGGACAGTGGGCTGAAGATCTGTAGCGGGGATCGCAGCGCAGAACCACGGTGCATGCGATAAGATTTCCTCCCACTGAAGCGGTCTGGAAACCCGGTCTCTCTGAGGGATGTGTCACTTGGAAAAATGTTCTTTTTATGAAATTATGAAACTTTGGCTGAACAGCGCTTGTTCCCGTCTCTAATGTGTTTATGTTTATGTTGTTTATGTTGTTTATGTGCTTAGCAGACGCTTTTACCCAAAGCGACTTACAATTTATTTGATTATTTTTTTTAACCTATAGGGCATGTTGTGATCTGTGGGGGAAACCGGAGTACCCGGAGAAAACCCACGCATGCATGGGGAGAACACGCAACTCCACGCAGAAAGGTGAGTTTTGAACCTGCGACCTTCGTGCTGCGAGGCAACAGTGCTAACCACTGCGCCACCATGCAGCCCAATGTGGACACGAATGACGCATCCAGTCTGAGGCAGAATAGCCTCTTCGGCTCAGAAAGCACCTGTAGAGACATCTGATTACGCACAAAGTTTATGTGGAGCAGAAGCGGTCGGGCCACGGCAGGTGAAAAGTTCCTAGCCTACATGAAGTGAAACTGTTTAATTGTAACATTAATATGTTACTGGACATGCTGGTCTGGTTGGTTAGACCAGTGTTTGATGTGGAAAACACACACACACACACACACACACACACACACACACACACACACACACACACACACACCAATTAAAATAATGCTGATAGCGTGGACTAGAAGACAGGTGATGTTTATCAGGCTGCTGTAAAATGTAATCTCCATCCACATCCAGACACAATTATCCTCTATTCTGTCTCTATTTGCTCTGCTCTTGTCTGGCTGATGTAGCTGACGGTGCGCGCAGCGCGCCTAACTAGCAACTGATGCACATTTTACGCATTTGGAGAGGTGGGCTGGATGCTTTGCTTTTACTGGAAGATGGTCCACTTAACACACGGGTGTAGACTACATATTAATGACAAATGAATGAAAAGTGAATTGTGAGTTTTTACTTCATATTTTAGAAATTAAAATGACGGGGGAAAACATTTATGTTGTCTTTTTAAACTAAATTTTCTAGCGCGACCTGCCTGCTTCACTTAAGTCACTGCTTATTAAGGTCCGTCCAAAATTACCGTGGCACACCCAAAAATGAAAACCTGGCGCCGCGCCTGTTATAAACCTCTGCAAATTGTTGTTCTTCACTTTATCAAACTCAGACTTTGTACAGGTAATGTCAAGATGTAAAATTATGAATTCAGTCTAGCTATTCCCTCCCTCTCCTGCTCTCCTGGAAACCCGACATCGGCTGTCAGAAGCGGGAGGTGAAGAAGGAGATGAGGCAAACAGAGAGAGTGTGATGTAAAGAATCCAGACTGGTGTGGAGGTGAGCAAAACAGCTGGAAAAGTGTGGGTGTTGAATGATCTCAATAAGAAAAGCGTGGGTGTTGCATCGCCCCCATCCCCCACTGTGGGAAATGGGTAATAATGGCTCTTTGATGGGAACAGGTTGCCGACCCCTGGTATAAGATCTGAGCTGGTAAAACAAAAATCCTCATCAGCAGGCTTTTTTGAAAGTGGGGGGGACACAGCTGCCAATCACAAATTTTGCCGGGGACATGTCCCCGGTTAAAATGACGCCTATGGACGGAGGTGATGGTGGGCTTCCACTTGAGGTCTTGGGTGATGGTGGTGCCAAGGAAGCGACATGAGTCCACCATCGTGAAGGGAGTGTCAGACAGGGTTAGGGGCTGTCTCTCAGAGACTTGTCACTTAGAAAATGTTCTCTGATTATGAAACTTTGGCTGAATAGTGCTTGTTCCTGTCTCCAACGCTGCAATGCATCCATGAGCCTGTCTGAGAAAAAAAGTCCAGAATCTCAAATCCTCTTCAGCTCAGAAAGCGCCTATAGAGACATTTGATTACACACAAGCAGGTGACCTGTTAGCCCGGTCTCACAGTAAGACCGGACCTGTTCAGGTTTACGCAGACAATCTTTACATTTAGAATTGGCTTATGGATATAAAGTTCATGCAATGAAATAAAATGCATTTGATTTAAATATCCATTCATTATTTTACAAGCAGAGAGCCGCAGCAGATGGATGGAAGAGCCGCATGCGGCTCCAGAGCCGTGGGTTACCGACCCCTGAGTTAGGGGCTGTGTGCTTCCTAAAGTCCACAACAACCTCCACTGTCTTCTGGGTGTTTAGCACCAGGCTGTTGTCTGCAAACTTGATGCTTGACAGACTCATGGCTGGAGGTGCAGCTGTTGGAGTATAGGGAGAAGAGAAGAGGGGAGAGAACACAGCTAAAACATCTAATCAATTTAAATGATTATAATCGATTATTAAAATAGCTGACGTCATTAAACAGCAAGTAAATCATTACCCTAAGCCATTCCCTGGCTAGACGAGAGACATAGTCCCTCCAGTGTGTCCTGGGTCTTCCTTTAATTTTCCTCCTGGTTGGGCGTGCCCGGAAAACCTCACCAGGGAGGCATCCAGGAGGCATTCTAACTAGATGCCTGAGCCACCTTAACAAGCTCCTCTCAATGTGGAGGAGCTGTGGATCTACTCCGAGCCCCTCCCGGATGACAGAGCTTCTCACCCTATCTCTAAGGGAGAGCCCAGAAAGCCCGCGGAGAAAACTCATTTCGGCTGCTTGTATCCGCGATCTCGTTCTTTCGGTCACTACCCAAAGCTCATGACTATAGGTGAGGGTAGTAGATCGACCGGGAAATCAAGAGCTTTGCCTTTAGATGGTTTCTCAGTCTAAGTTAAACTACTGAAGTAAATGGACTTTTGCACCATATTCTTTTTTTTTTTCATCTGTAAACCTGTAAGGGGTTTCTAATAAGATTAATTCAAATCTGATCTGCTTTGTCACTCTAATACTTCACATTCATAACTAACTATGTCATTTACACCTACGCAGAACGGTTCAAGTGTTGTGTGAAAATAAGCCGTTTAGTTTAATCAACAGAGAAAGAAAATGGCTTTATTGATTTAAATGTTTATTTTGTAAAGGTTGGTTTGGCGAAAGCCCCAAACTGTCGTCTCTCAGCAGCAGCCTGACGTGTTTGAGCTGTGCTGACTCATCACAAGCTTTTGCTGTTTGGGAAATCATCTTCGCTTGGAGCCAACAAAACTGATTAATGAAGCCGTTCCAAGAACATTTTAACCAAAAACAGAACAGAATTTCATCTTACGTAATCAACATTCTTTTAACTGCTGCATTAGATAACGACAGACCGTGAACACGTATTTTTTAAATATATATATTTTTTAAGAAACTCTGCTTCAGGTTATTTTTCTTTTTAAAATTTGAATAAAAATGGGTTTGGAGCAGTGATTAAAGGAAAGAAGCACCTGAGACATGTTTGAGAAGAGCGTAACAGTCAGACTCGTGGCTGGTCTGGATGTAAATAAGACCATTTGTCTTATTTCTTGAACTGCAATACTTTTTCCAGACAGGGAAGCTTTGCCAGTAATCTTTTGGGAATGACCTCAGATTCGTTTAGACATTGGATTTGAGGACACAAGCTTTGTTTTTTTTTTTTTTTTTGGTTTTTTTGGTTTTTTAGTTACAAACAGCAGCTTCTGTTTTTAGACCAGTGTTTAGAATAAGAGATTTTACTCAATGACCAACATCAGTAAAGCAGAATTAGCAGGAGGCCTCTGTGAAGGAAACGTTTATGGATTGATTATGTTTTCCTTTAAAATACTTACATGAGCAGTTTTCCCAAAATCCGAGAGTATAAAGTAAAGTCTCAGGATGGATCACATTGTGATCTGGTGGCAAACAGACGAGTGACTCACAAATCTATGCAAAAGTCTTGATTCAGCCTTCATTTCTATATGTTTTTCTTCAAAGCAGCCAGACTTTTGTGAAATCCTTTAAAATGACTGTGACCCTTATTATTTTCTGAAAGTCATTTGGCTATTTGTCAAATTAAGTATTACTTTATTATCTGATCACAGTGTGTATTATTTTAGTGTCCTTACACCATCTGGAACGTTGGCAAGTAAACCTGAAATCCATCAAAAACCTAACAGACACATCCCCATCCTCCTTCAGCCGATCATCGACCGTTTTGAGACCCAAGCTTTGGTTTGAAGTGCAAATTTAATTTTCTCTATTTGGGACAGGACCCAGAGTAAATCAAACATTGTTTTCGACCAATTAACACTTCAAAACAATGTAGTGTTTAAAATACTATACTAATACTAAATATGTATATAAATGGAAAGCTGTCTCCCTAAACATGGACTGGATGGTGTAAGATAATGCTCTGAGGATGCATGGTTCTGGCTAAAAGCTCTTTGGGAATCCCCTTGTTGGTGTTAAAATAAAACATGTCTCTCAAACAGTTTTCTTTCAGATGTGCATTGATTCAAACCCCCCACCCTCCCAAAAAATTGAAATAAATATGTCTTTGTAACTGGGCTATTTGTTATTGTCCGAAAACTCAAATGGGAAATATGGTAGATTCCTGTTGTGCTTCAGGATGTCAGAACAGATGCAGACGAGATAAGAGAAGATCCATCTACAGGATTCCCCACGATCCGGAACGCCGCAAATGTTGGATCACCAGAATGATACACGCTAGCCTCCACGCTAAAATGAAACTGTGGGATCCCGAGAGTAAAGGTTTTCGCTTATGTAGCGACCACTTCATATCAGGTACTTAAACCAACGTTTCCTCAACTGTGTATGGTGTTTATTTTAAATGCTTTTATTACGATTCTTAGTGGGCTTCCTAAACTTATTTTGGCGTGGCTTTTTCTGTCTCATTACTCATAGCAACAAGTAAACATCACGTAAAACGTTGCCTCGTGATTTCTGCGTGCTGCCGTTTACGTGTTTTATGATCACAGCAATTAACCGGCTAAGCTGTATTTAATTTTTAAGCAATGGTTGGTCAATTGTCAGATCACACATAAAAAGCACACAACGTTTCACACACACATAACCTTGCTAATGGTAACAAAAATCTCCACTTGCCCTCCCGGTGACAACAGCGCTGTCCTTTGCAGGAAGAATCCAGATCTGGATACCGACAACAAACCCTGATTGATTCCATTTGTATCCCTCCAGGCTTTACTATGCTCTTAGCGATGCTCCGGAGTAGGATGAGGGAAAATTAACAAGGAAATCATAAATGTCAGGGTATCTCAAATCCAGTAAGAGGTCCGCTCTGACAGCTTCTGGCATTTTAAAAAGTATCCCAGGGGCACGGAAAGGGTCGGAGATGGTTAGTCTATTTAATTTCTGACTATATAAAACTATTTCTTTGGTTTTAAAGTGTGAAGTAAACTTCGACGCAGTAAAATCCAAGCCGATCCCGTTCATTTTGTTCACCTTTGTTGCCTGCCAACATGGCGTCTACTCTCTGAGAGTCACGTGACGTCCGGAGCTCTATAGAGATAAACCTTACATATACAAGCGCGGGTACGCACACAGGTGCTCACATGGTGCTCTCATAAGTATGGACTTGGGCATTTTAACACACGTCTTAAGGCTGTGGTTGGCACTAAATGCACTGTGATTTATTATTGTGATTGTTCAGTGAAACAATGTTGATTTTATATGTCTTCATCAGGTTGATGCAGTGATAGTTTGCTCCTGTTGTATTGTTGTGTGTCCCTTTTTTTAATTTTTCTCCTTCTGCAGGTCTAGAAGCAGTCTCTTGTTCATCATTGATTGTTTGTGGACCCCCCCCCCCCCCCCCCCCCCCCCCCCCTTTGTCTCTTCCTTTCTCTTTCACCTCTGTCTCCGTGTCTGGTCGGAATTACAAAGCATTCAAAAACAATAACAATAAAGTTTTAAGCATCAGGCGTGACATTAAAAGCAGACGCTTTGATGCTCCACCTGAGAGTAAATCTGTAAGGCTTGTCTCCAGCATTCAGACATCAATTCTGTTTGCTTCACAGCCAGACAGGACACAGGGGGAATAAAAGGAAGTAAAGCCTTTAAACTGCTGTAAGAAGATGCATGGAAACAATAAAGTTAGCACCAAAAACCACCTGAAACCTTTCATCACATCTAAATAAGAGTTCAGAGAGAAAAAGTGCAGCAGCATGAAAAAAGCTTTGGTGAATGCACGACTTCTTGGAATGTTTAAGAGTTAGTTATGAGTGTTCTACTTGTGCTAATTCAGCTTCTGCATTGAAATTCAGCAGAAGTAAATGTGGGAATGTGGCTGAAGGAGTGCAGCGACGGTGATGGTGGGGCGACGGTGGCACAGGAGTTAAGTGCTTGCCTCGTAATCGGAAGGTTGCAGGTTCGAGCCCCGCTCAGTCTGTCGCTGTCGTTGTGTCCTTGGGCAAGACACTTAACCCACGTTGCCTGCTGGTGGTGGTCTGAGGGACCAGTGGCACCTGTGCTCGGCAGCCTCACTTCTGTCAGTGTGCCCCAGGGCAGCTGTGGCTACATTGTAGCTCATCCCCACCAGTGTGTGAATGGGTGAATGACTGATTGTGTTGTAAAGCACATTGAGGGGTTCCAGGACTCTAGAAGGCGCTATATCATATACAGGTCATTTACCATTTACCATTTAAAATGAGCACATGGACAGTAAGAAACTTTGATTGTGGCTTAGCCAGAAAGAAAAGCCGGTTTATCTTATTTCCTGAGTGGTAATACTTTCTGTAGACAGGAAAGATTTGTTATTGATTCCTCTGGGAATTACCTCTGATTCCGATAGAGACTGCATATGCGGACAAGAGCATTTCCCACCCGCACACGATGGACCTGCAGCGATTGCCTATCAGCAAGGCCGTTTGTTTGTGTGTGATAATTCGACAGAATGACAGATGGAGATGTTGACAGAAGCAGGAAGAGGCTGACGATGATTGAGGGGAAGACTGATGGAGGCACAAAGATAGACGAATGATGGAGTCTGAAATACAGAGCGCTCTGTGAGAATTATGCTGGCTGCAAAGCTCTCAATACGTCAACGACAGACAACAACGCTCACGGCAGGGAGGGAGATTAAAAATGTACGAACAATGTTTAAACACATGCATATAGAGCTGGACGGTCCCTGTGTCCCTGTTACATGTATGCATTTACAATTATGGAGCTGTCCACACACTCTGCACACATTTCCATCAACATTCGTTTGCCTTCCATTTAAACACGAACATTTCTACTGATGAAAATGTTTGCTTGAAATTGATACGTTTAGTTTTTCACTTTTTGCATTTTTATTTCATTACATCAATGAAAAAATATGAATAGAGTTTAAAGAAATCTAATGATAGATATATAGAGTTCTGATTTTAGGATTCAGACAACACACAAAGAAAGACACATTTTCATGTCAAATTTAACAAAATAGAATGACTGGTTTGACAGGGACGAGGTCCTGCCCATCGACATACACTCAACAAAAATATAAACGCAACACCTTTGTTTCTGCCCCAATTTTTCATGAGATGGACTTAAAGATCTAAAATTCATTCCAGATACTCAATATAACTATTTCTCTCAAACATTGTTCACAAATCAGTCTAAATGTGTGATAGTGAGCACCTCTGCTTTGCTGAGATAATCCATCCCACCTCACAGGTGTGCCACATCAAGATGCTGATCTGACATCATGAGTAGTGCACAGGTGTACCTTGTAATGCCCACAATAAAAGGCCACCCTAGAATGTGCAATTTTTTGTGCACAGGTGTACCTTATAAGGAACGAGGTAAGAACACGAGACAAAGTGGAGATAGAGCTCTCGCATGATGCTGCTGATATTCCAATCACAAGGAAGGTCACATACATGTGATGGAGCTGAGGAAAGGCATTACCCATGTAGATATTTGCAAATGGTGGAGAGGTCTATAAACTCTTCACTGTTATCATCATCAGTCTTTTTGAAATCTTTCTCCAATATTATTTTTGCAACAAGAATCTCATTGGAAAGTTTGTCACTGTCACTTCCTGTCATTTTCTGAAGAGGACTTAACATGTCAGGATCCAGAAAAGAGGGAGACCGAGGTTGAAGGGAGTTAACTGCTTTCATGAGATCGAGATTGCTTTTTGTAGTATCTTGTCTCCATCTCTTCTACAATGACTATGTCCAAAATGTTGAGAAGAGCTCTCTTCAGAGCCTGGCTAGGAGTTGTGGAGTCTTCTGCGTGGCCCACAGTGGACATTACAACACTACCTGTTAGCAGTGACCTTGTTTTTCTTTATCTTTTAGCAGCTGGTGCAAGTGTGCTGGTTAATGCCTCACTTTCCTCATCTCTCGTCTGCTTCAAAGCCTGCAGAGATGCACTGACTACTTCTGAAGCACAGGTCAACAGAGTGAGACTGCAGCATAGAATTTGCGCATGTTGACTCGGTTCACTTCAAAAACAAATTAAAGAAGAGAAAGAGGCAAACTAAAACCATGAGAAAGAGTAACCAAATAATTCCAGTGACCGACAGCAGAAGAAAACTTCAACCAGTGGCTCAGCTAAGATAACAACGGTGCGTCTCTGTTCTGCTGCTGACTGTCTGGGAGCGTGTGAAGCGAGTGACACAACAGAGAACCAAATGCAGTGGCTGGCCACACCTCCCTATGCATCTACCACTCAGCAGCTACTTTGAATGAGGGGGAGAGAGAGAGAGAGAGAGAGAGAGAGAGAGAGAGAGAGAGAGAGAGAGAGAGAGAGAGAGAGAGAGAGAGAGAGAGAGAGAGAGAGAGAGAGAGAGAGAAGAGAGAGAGAGAGAGAGAGAGAGAGAGAGAGAGAGAGAGAGAGAGAGAGAGAGAGAGAGAGAGAGAGAGGAGAGCACTCTGACCCTTTTCATCAAATCTTTTGAAATTTGGGATTTCTAGATGTCATCGCATTTGGGGGGGCAGTCACTATTGCACTTGCCCATGCCTACATCCGGGCCCGGGCTGTAAACATGTTTATTTCTGCTGTGAAATTGGTATTTTTAACATGGGAGTCAATGAGGATTTGCTCGCTTCTGACACCAGCCCCAGCGGATGAGGGTGGAACTGCAATTATTTTCACTTCAGTGTTGGCTTCAATTTTGTACCAGTATTATGGAAGCTTGGTCCTGCCCCAAGTGGAGGGGTTTAAGTATCTCGCTGTCTTGTTCACGAGTGAGGGAAAACTGGAGCGTGAAATCGATAGGTGGAATGGTGCTGTATCTGTAGTGATGCGGGCGTTGTACCAGTCCGTCGTGGTGGAGAGAGCTGAGTCAGAAGGAGAACCTCTCAATTTACTGGTCGATCTACGTTCCTACCCTCACCTATGGTCATGAGCTTTGGGTAGTGACTGAAAGAATGAAGTCGCGGATACAAGCAGCCGAAATGAGTTTTCTCTGCAGAGTGGCTGGGCTCTCCCTTAGTGATAGGGTGAGAGGCTCGGTCATCAGGGAGAGGCTCAGAGTAGACCCGCTGCTCCTCCACATCGAGAGGAGCCAGTTGAGGTGGCTTTGGCATCTGGTCAGGATGCCTCCTGGACGCCTCCCTGGTGAGGTTTTCCGGGCATGTCCAACTGGGAGGAGACCTAAAGGTAGACCCAGGACACGGTGGAGGGACTATGTCTCTCACTTGGCCAGGGAACGCCTTGAGATTTCCCCGGAGGAGCTGGCCCAAGTGGCTGGGGAGAGGGAAGTCTGGGCCTCTCAACTTAGGCTACTGCTCCCACAACCCGACTCCGGATAAGTGGATGAAAATGGGTGGATGGATGGATGAATGACTTGAAACTTGCTGAACAGGGTTTTTGTTTTGTTGGTTGACTGGATTTTTAAAGATGTCCTCACATTTCAAGTTTCATCTTAAAGTTTCATTTCCCCAATCTTGACTTTCAAATCAGTCATATACATATAGTCGGACTCACCTCGACACATAGCATTGGCTCTGGAACCCAAGTCCTTGAGAGGGGGTGGACACTCTCCTTTGCTGGAGTTGCTCTGGGTGAGAGGTGGAGGGCTGGGGTTGGCTTTTTGTTAGCCCCAAGACTCTCTGCCTGTGTGTTGGGGTTTACCCCGAGGGACGAGAGGGTAGCTTCCCTGCAACTTCGGGTCGGGGAATGGGCCCTGACTGTTGTTTGTGCTTATGGGCCAAATATCAGTTCAGAGTACCCACCCTTTTTGAAGTCCCTGGGACGAGTGCTAGATAGTACTCCATCAGGGGACTCCATTGTCCTGCTGTCCAATGCTCACGTGGGCAATGACAGCTTGACCTGGAGGGGTGTGATTGGGAAGAATGGCCCGCCTGATCTGAACTTGAGTGGTGTTTCGTTATTGGACTTCTGTGCAAGCCGCAGTTTGGCCATAACAAACACCATGTTCGAACATAAGGATGCCCATCAGTACACTTGGTACCAGGGCAGCCTAGGTCGCAGGTCAATGATAGACTTTGTAGTCATATCATCTAACCTGCGGCCATATGTTTTGGACACCCGAGTGAACAGAGGAGCGGAGCTGTCAGCTGATCACCACCTGGTGGTGAGTTGGATCAGATGGCAGGGGAAGATGCCGCGTAGACCTGGCAGACCCAAACGCATAGTGAGGGTCTGCTGGGAACGCCTGGCAGAAGAACCTGTTAAGACGGTCTTCAACTCCCACCTCTGGCAGACCTTTGACTGCATCCTGAGAGCAGTGGGGGACATTGACTGCGAGTGGGCCTTGCTCCACTCTGCGATTGTTGAGGCGGCTGTTGCTAGCTGTGGTCGCAAGGTGGCCGGTGCCAGTCGTGGTGGCAAGCCCCGTACCCGCTGGTGGACACCAGAGGTTCGGGGAGCCGTAAGGCTGAAGAAGGAGGCCTACAGGGCATGGCTGGTCTGTGGGTCTCCGGAGGCAGCAGACAGGTACCGGATAGCCAAGCGGGCTGCAGCAGTGGCAGTTGCCAAGGCAAAATCTCGGGCGTGGGAGGAGTTTGGTGAGGCCATGGAGAAAGACTATTGATCGGCTCCAAAGAGGTTCTGGCAAACTGTCCGGCGCCTCGGGAGAGGAAGGCAGCAACTCTCTCACACTGTTTACAGTGGGGATGGGGAACTGCTGATGTCAACTGAGGCTATAGTCGGACGGTGGAAGGAATACTTTGAGGAGCTCCTCAATCCCACCTACGTGCATTCCAAGGAGGAACCGGAGCCGGGAGACCTGGGGATGGACTGTCTAATCTCGGGGGCAGAAGTTGCTGAGGTAGTCAAACAACTACACTGCGGCGGAGCCCCGGGGGCGGATGAGGTTCGTCCTGGGTATCTCAAAGCTATGGATGTTGTAGGGCTGTCATGGTTGACACGTCTCTGCAACATTGCGTGTTCATCGGGGGCAGTTCCTGTGGAGTGGCAGACCGGGGTGGTGGTCCCCATCTTTAAGAAGGGTGACCTGAGGGTGTGTTCCAACTATAGGGGGATCACACTCCTCAGCCTCCCTGGAAAGGTCTACTCCAAGGTACTGGAGAGGAGGGTCCGATCGATGGTTGAATCTCGGATTGAGGAGGAGCAGTGTGGTTTTCGTCCTGGCCGTGGAGCTGTGGACCGGCTCTGTGTCCTTGCAAGGGTGATGGAGGGGGCATGGGAGTTTGCCCAACCAATCCACATGTGTTTTGTTGATTTGGAGAAGGCTTATGACCGTGTCCCCAGTATGGGTATGGGGTGGGTGGCTTTCTGTTAAGGGTCGTTTGGTCCTTTACCAGAGGAGCATGAGTTTGGTCCGCATGGCCGGTGGTAAGTCGGACCTGTTCCCGGTGAGGGTTGGACTCCGCCAGGGCTGCCCTTTGTCACCGGTTCTGTTCATTACCTTTATGGACAGAGTTTCTAGGCGCAGCCGTGGTGTGGAGGGTGTCGAGTTTGGTGGCAGGAGAATCTCGTCTCTGCTTTTTGTGGATGATGTGGTCCTCCTAGCTTCATCCAGCTCTGACCTTCAGCTCTTGCTGGGTAGGTTCGCGGCCGAGTGTGGGGCGGCTGGGATGAGGATCAGCACCTCCAAATCTGAGACCATGGTTCTTGACCGGAAAAGGGTGGCTTGCCAACTCCGGGTCGGGGGAGAGGTCCTACCTCAAGTGGAGGAGTTTAAGTATCTTGCAGTCTTGTTCACGAGTGAGGGTAGGAGGGATCGGGATATCGACAGGCGGATTGGTTCAGCGTCTGCAGTGATGCGGACGCTGAGCCGATCTGTCGTGGTGAAGAGGGAGCTGAGCCAGAAAGCCAGGCTCTCGATTTACCGGTCGATCTACATCCCAATCCTTACCTATGGTCATGAGCTTTGGGTAATGACCGAAAGAACGAGATTGCGGATACAAGCAGCCAAAATGAGTTTCCTCCGTAGGGTGGCCGGGCTCAGCCTAAGCGATAGGGTGAGGAGCTCGGACATTCGGGAGGGACTCGGAGTAGAACTGCTGCTCCTCCGGATCGAAAGGAGTCAGTTGAGGGGGATTGGGCATCTGGTCAGGATGCCTCCTGGACGCCTCCCTGGGGAGGTGTTTCAGGCATGTCCTGCCGGCAGGAGGTCCCTGGGTTGACCCAGGACATGTTGGAGAGGTTACATCTCCAATCTGGTCCGGGAACGCCTTGGGGTCCTGCCGGAGGAGCTGGTGGAGAAGGCCGGGGAGAGGACGGTCTGGAGCTCCCTAATTGGGATGCTGCCCCCGCGACCTGGAACCGGATAAGCGGAGGAAGACGACGACAACGACGACGAAATGACGCTGGCCGTAACATAGGACACAACAGTAGCAGTCTCTGGTCAGAGCCGGGATTACTGGATTATCCCAGATGACCGAGCTTCTCACCCTATCTTCAAGGGAGAGCCCAGCCACCCTGTGAAGAAAACTCATTTCAGCTGCTTTTGTCCGTGATCTCGTTCTTTCGGTCACAACCATAGGTGAGTGTAAGCGTACCCAAAGGCCAGTAGTTACATCACCAATGACCAGAAATTAACTATTTAATTTGGAGACACAAACTGCGTCACACATCCAGGGATGCAGTATCTGTCTGGCCTCCAAACAAGAAAAGCAAAGATCTATGACATGCAACCAAATAATTGGCCGTAATATGTGCTTTCCTTTTCTTGGCTGGAACAAAAGTCATGCAGAAGATGAAAATTTCTGCACTTTCACTCTGAATAAAGTTCATCTTCCTTGAATCAAATATGGCTTTTTAAAACTTGATAATTGCATAAGTGTCATAAAATCCTCTCTTGTTAAATCCCAAAGTGTTTGAATAATGTGTGCATTAATCAATGATGTGTTAAAATGAATAGTTTTCCTGCAATGATTCATTTTAGATCTTAAACTACACCAGATCAGTACTTGTTGATTTAACAAGTTAATCTATCAGTTTACTCATACATCATAAGATTAATGTTAAGGTTTTAATATTCACTTCACATAAATGTGTAAAAACATTTTCACCTCACACTGAGAACTAACCTCTCTGAGGATCTGAGGGAAGGCGTGATATCAGAGGTATTTTGGTGATGCCTTTTAAACGTGTCAAATAGTGATTTGTATAATTTTATAAACAAAGTTGATAAAAACAGGAATCACTTCCTAATCTAGTTCGTCTTCGCCGTTCACTTGATAAGGCCAATCGGGTGAACAAGCATTTCGAGACCATCCTCTCTTTGACCTCAAGGTCAAAGCCTCTCTGCAATGCTTGCAAGTGATTTCAGACAGAACGCCTTTTTTAAGAGCCACCGAACAGCCGTAGACGCAAAATAGACACTCCAGCTTCCTGTTATTACCTTAAGATAACCCAGACTAGAAGAGTCATATTCTGAGCTGGCTATGAGCTCTGGTGCCAGAGGTCCATGCCATCGGCAGTGTCCAACTTGACCTCCTGACCCCCTGGATCAGTGCTTGAGTTGTAAATGAAACGTTCCTGGAACGCAAATACGGATGTCAAACCAAAGGTCACTAAAGGCAAAACAGATGCCGGAACACACGGAGGGGGGGGGGGGGGGGGGGGGGGGTTTCGGTTGATTCGCTGGAGTTTTTGACAATTAAAATTTGCACCCACATTTTCACATATAACACATTTTGTTTAACAAAAAAAGTATAATTTCTTACTAATAAAACGTTGTTGCAGCACTAAAGCAGCAGAAAAATTAGATTTAGCAATAAATATGCAAAATATTTACATATGAATTGTTTTAGAGCCCTTTAGTTTGCAGAATCTGATATTTATTTAAGCTTTTCACCTTGGGAAAAAAGGGGTCCCAACGTGGTTTGTGTGTCGTTGCCATAGTGTGGCGTGGCATCATTGGTAGGAGGTAGGAACAGATCTCCTGTCCTCCTTTTTGGAAAAAGAAATATGGTCACCCTACTGGAGAGTCCACATAGATAATGTAATATAAAAAGAACGAGGATCGTCTTTGGGCTCCCCCTGGGTGTGTAAACTGAGGGCTCCCAGGGGAGCCTGCCATCCTTTGGGGTGAGCCGGGATCCCTTTAGCTCACCCGTGATTCGAACCCTGCGTATAGCACAAGTTGGTCGCATGAGTTAACGGAACCTCACAGACTGTTGCCGGAACGGTCCTTTCAAAACAAGACGTTTCCTGGATCTTGTTCTGGCAAGATCCAGCTCAAATTAAGGACTGCCCTGGATCACTTGGGCATCTTCACACAAGGGTGCGTAGATCGGCTCAAACTGCATCAGATGGTTTTATAAATAATTTTTAGCTTATCAAAGCATACAGCCCAATTGATTTTATCACCCAGACTCCACAATCCGTCTCAGATACTTAAAAGGTTTTACTAAAACATCTAGCTTACATTCCATCATTTCACTCGTCATCTGTCATCCTGTACAACCACCACTTCATTCATACTTTGTCATGTACAATCATTTAGTTTAGGAAACTAGAATTTATAACTATATTCTCAACTCTGTCTGAATTAATGTGAAGTGTGTATATGGTTCCTGAATAAGTCAAAGAAACTAAAGTCTTCTGATTAATAATCAGATTGATATTTCATATTTAAATAGAATATCACATCTTATTGATCATTTAATATATATGCAGTTGTAACGTGATGACGGAGCCATTCCACCGAAGGTTATTTACCCTCTCTCCTCAGACGTCTCTGACACAGAACTAATCTGCATGAGACTGCCTCAAGGTCATGCATTTGCTTCTAAACTGCTTCCTTTCCAGCCCAAGAGAAGAATGAAGACAAAGGACTCTTTCTTTTTAATAAATCAAAGACCTCTATTTTTAATAAAGCTAATCAAACAAAGTGTTAGTCCAACAATAATGTGGACCAATCTGTGAAATGACAATGTTATGATTAGTAAGTTTTAATAAGTAATATGACTTTAATCTAGCTGCATTAGACATCCTGATTACAAGTAATGTAAATGCATGACACATTGCTTTTATTCATCCAATTGGAATCTTCCTTTCTGAAGAGTGGCATAGAAGAAGAAGAAGAAAATATCATTTCTATAGCGCCACTCAAGATAAAAATCACAAGGCGCTTCACAAAAACAAAATGTAAAAATATAAAAAAGCATTTAGAAAATGTTTAAAAACGTAGTCTCTGTGGTGTTTATAAATCTGTTCAACTTTGATTTGACCGTAAATCAAAACATCCAGATTAATAAAACCAGTCCCACGTCATCTTAGTTCAGTTCACCGCATTCTAAGAGAAGTATCGGACCGGCCACCCGGACTTCCTTTTTATGCAAAGAACCAACAAGCTGGATAAAATCTGTTGCACTTTACCAACCAAGCAACGGTTCTTTTCAGAATAAGAGCTGAACTCACTGACCCTCCTGGTCCATCTGACGTTGTCAACCAACTGTCGCTTTTTACCTGGAGACAATCCAAAGACTAGTCTGTCGTACTGCTGATGCTGTTTCATCGGCTCCGGTACCGAAAGGGGGGTCCGAGGGCCTGGCAGTCTGGATCTGTACGGAGGTCTCATCCTAAGGGTATGTCTGGTGCGACAAAATGGCGTCTCGTGTGTTTATGAAACTCCGATCATAGCTTAAAAGCACAACATCACTTCCCACTCAGACTTGCTTCTCCGGATACGAGAGTTCTGATGGCAACATCACTCACACATACACCATTCATCTCACGTCTCATTCACACCAAGATCCATTCATCACTTAGAGTTTAGAGTTAGTCTTGTTTAAAATGGTTTAGTAATAAATCTTAAACATTTTAAAGGTGACTCTCTCTTCTGTTGTCTCTCAGTTAATACGAAGTGTTACGTAATCCCTGCAATAAAAAGTTCCAATCTTCTGGTTAAAAGTACCCAAAGATCCATAAGATTGATTTCATATTTACAATGAAATCTCATGTCTTATGGTTCATTAAATAGATGCAAATTAAGCCCTTACACAGTCAATCCTTAATGCTACATGAGTGGTAGGAATGTAGATTGACTGAAATCGAGAGCGTTGCCTTCCGGCTCAGCTCTCTTTTCACCACGACAGACCGGTTCAACGCCTACATCACTGCAGACTCAGAACCAATCCGCCTATCGATCTAGCGCTCCAGCTTTCCCTCACTCGTGAACAAGCCAGAGATACCTAAACTCCTTCACTTGAGGCAGGACCTCGTCCCTGACCCAGAGAAGGCATTCTACCCTTTTCTACTCTTAAAAAAGTCAAATGTCTCCTTTAAAACAATCCGGGATTTTCTTAAATACACTTCACTGTGCAGTCATGGTTCCGGCTTTGGTCAGAGCTGCATGACTTTCTACGCAGAACAAATAACAACCATGACAGTTGAATTGTTTGTTTCCTCTGTAGAACTCCTTTTTGCACACAGTCGCATGCTTCTTAGTGTCTGCCCTTCATTTTATTTTATAATTTTTGATAATAATCTGTGATTCACAGGAAGGGCAGTTTTTCTGATCTGACGAATTCCAACATCTCTGACCTCACCTTTCATCCTTAGAAGTTTTTAAAGGTGTGGTTGACTGAAAAACCATTTTAAAATGATTATTTAGGATTGTTATGTCACTCTGAGGTTTTCATGCAGGCTGAACATGAAAACAGTCTTCTACACGGATCCCTTCCATTAGCTTCTGATAGAAAATAGATGGTGAAATGTCAGGAATTGAAAATCCTTACACTGTGATGTCACACTGTGAGTTTGCGTTCATGGCCTCACCCATCTTGGCTCCCAGCCACCAACAGGAAGGCTTTTTTGATTTTGTGCAGCGAGACGAGAGTGCGAATTTGTGACTTTGCAACATGGCTGAATGCGTTCTGTCAGCCAATCAGAAGCAAGGTGTGCACATATCATTAATAATAATGAGTAATCCTGTTTTCAACCCACCTCTGCATCTCAGAACAGGAGCATTACAGCTTTTTTAATGGCTAATAAGGCATTGATTTACACTAAAGAACACTGCAAATGTTTCGAATAAATTAGTAAACCACACCTATAAACATCTGATTTTGTGACATCATGAGTCATCAGAGGAGGTTTTGAAGAGGGCAGTGATCTTAGAACGTCTATTGTCTCCCCTTTCTAAACATCATCCTACCAGTGTACCAGAGTGTGCTTGTTTAGTCTCCTATGATTTTGATAGCAACGTCTGCTGAGCGCAAAATAACCACTAATGTCTGAATGATCCCAAATACAGAAAACCTTCGAACACTAAAGACTAGTTAACATGTTTTTGCAAACAAAGAACATCACAGTGAAGATCAGCAGGAGTTTACAAAGAAACCACACGTAAATCTTACAAAGCCACTTATCAAACGTTCAACATGATCATGCACAGCTTTTCAAAACACAAATGTTTTAAAACTAAAATGCCCCAAAATGCCCAAAAGATGCAGATATCACTAGATAAAAATGCTAGTTAATGCCGAATCCTTCATGAAAACGAACTGAGTGGCTCACATTTTATTTCTTATTAACTCTGCTGCCCTCTAGCGGTGAATCGTGATATTTACTGTTGAAGATGGGTCTTTGAGATGTTCAACCCTCTCAGGCTCAAAATAAGTTTTGATAAAAGGACGAACAGCTAATTCCTTCAGGGGTACTTCTGAGTTTAAAAAAATGCTCATGAAGTACGTATGTGGAGTAACCAGGTAGGTAGGTTTTAATGTTGCAAATCTGCAACAACTGACCCCTCCAGAGGTTAATATAAAGCTAGATTTATCTTAATTTGCAGGAAAAACACTGATTTCAAATCCCAAGCAACAGTCTGTTTTGTTGACAACATGTTAGGAGGGAAGATGATTTTCATGCTTGTGTTCACAAGTACTGATGGAGTCCAAATGAGTGCAGATATGATGGCCCAGTCAGCTGTGATAATTGGGCCTGGAGACATCCTGCTCATATAAACAATTGTTCAGCTGGGGCAGGATATCATGCATGAATGTCACAAAGAAACAAATGACTGGTTGTTTATGATCTATGCGATTCATGTCCATCTTAATAAGGATCTGACTCATAATAAGTCTAATGAGAGGACAGCTGAGGCTTTCTCAGAAGCCTAAGCAAATGTACTGAGATAACTGACCGGATACACACTCATCCTTTGCATTTCTGAAGTTTGTCCATCTATTGTAGGTGGGTTCCTTTCCTAGGGCTCTGCCTTCTTTAGGTCTGAACCATGATCATGTGACATCAGGGTCCTGGTGATAACATACAGAAACATGTGAGGGTGCATCATCATGCAGAACCGTAAAAATCCAGATCAGCACCTCAAGTAGAAGTTGGTATGAATCAGGAGCCGCAACTACAGAGGCACATGTTAAAGGCAAATTCTACAATGTTTGTTTTGTTCAGGGAGTATAATTTCACTCATATTGTATCATTTACTATAAATCAGGGCCAAGCAGAGAGCGTTGAAGGGGCAGGTGCTCAAGCACCCTCCAGGATTTAGTTATTTTAATCTGAAAGAGGTTAATTGGGGTTGTGCATGTTTGGCCAGCCCGTCAATACTAGATAGCATTTTTACCTAAAATAATTTATTTCTAATATGTTTGCGGTGGTCTTCTTACCTGAACATGATCAACCTATTAAGGATCGAGACATCATATGGTTAGATTGTAACGGTTTCTCTTCTGGGTTGGTTTAGTTCGTTTTATGGGGTGCCAGTCAGGTCTCCCTCCTGACTTATGGTGTTTAAGAAATTAGCTTTGAACCCAGTTTTCCTGTCACACAAGGACATATACTTGAAATGATTTTGTATACACCCTCGATTTCTATAAAAAGTGTAGGCAACCAGCAGAATAAGGAGTACAGCACAGTCCATGAAGACAAATCAGCAGTCTTGTCCTTGATTTTGGTGTAGCTCCATTTTAATTTTCCTTTTCATCTTCTTTTGTCTTTGCCATTGAATAAGGAGCTATGACACAAAACAAATATATTTACATTAAACACAATACATTCAAACATAAAAAGAAACCTGTAAAAGAAATAATCTGTACCAGAACTCTCTCACTTGACAGGGGTGTGAATGATTCTTCTAGCAGGACAAAGGACACAATTCAGAAACTCTAAAGACAGACTTGTTTAGCCCTTAGCCTTAGGTCTCGAGGACTTAACACAGGCACGCCAAGTATTTTGGTTGGTGTTTGGTCGGCTCAGAGGACTAATGGGCCATTCCCATCTGTACCGGGTCGGCCCGGGCCGGATAGCGTAGGTTGTTTACATATCTGGGTGGCCTGGTATTTTTCCGGGCCAACCAAGGCTCATTCTCAGCCCTCTTCTCGAGGGGGTCTGCTTCAGGTCAACCAGGGCCAACACACCCACTGCTGACAGCAAATTCACACCTTCCATTAGAGCAAGCCTCTGATTGGTGGGTAGAATCAGCCCACATGGGCTTAAGACAAGGATGTGTGGAATCAACCGGGCCAGGCTGGGGCCCACTGGGGCTACCCGGCCCGGGCCGACCCGGTACAGATGGGAATGGCCCATTAGATTCTCCTCTGGAACGATAGGTGAATCCACGTCGTCACAGGAAGACGCTCCACATGCTGACCCTTTCTCCAGCACAATACATCCAAGGGAATCAAAGGAAACGATTGGAGAAAAAAACAGGGGAGACACAGTGTGGCGTTCCTTTTGAACGGTGAACTTGGGCGTGGCGCACAGGTGCTGAGCATTTGCCATCAAGGCAGAGAGGAGGCAGGAAATGAGCAATGCGGTGCAACCTCAGGTTGTCATAAAGATGTTGGGCATTTACATGATGAAGCACCTAGAATGTGTGACATAACCCTTTTAAATAAACCATTAATAAAAAATGAGAAAGAGAAAAAAATATATATCATTTTCTGCTTTAATCATTTATTTAAAAATATATAGAAACAGGACCACTGCTGTAAACACACACCAACATGAAAGAGCACAGTTGTACACACTTCAATGCAAGCCCTTTCATCAGCATCTTCAACTCAGACTGAGACAGAAAACACAAACTACATGTTGCAGCAGCACTTGAACAACTCAGAACTGTACAGTGTCTAAAACAATATCCTTACATCAGCGCTGCTCTATATTAAACTTCTTAAATGGTATTATTTTTAATAAACTTTAACAACAAAACTCAATAAAAGCGGCAGCTTTTAGATCAGTGTACAGTGAGAGAGCTACGGCTGTCCAAAAGGGATCTGAGAAAAACGAACACCGCAAAATAAACGACAAACACTTCATTACAGGATTGTGTTTGCGTCACCGGTTTCCAAATTACTGCTCAGGTTATGGCTGACAAGGTTTTCCAATGACAGGATATTTGAAATGACAAAAACATACAAATTAGAAATGCTTAAACCATCAATTTCCTTTTTAGGTAAAAAATAACCTACAGAAAAGAGAAATATTGGCACTAGAAAACCTCTACGCGGCCCAGCCCTGCTCAAACCCAGTTAACGTGCAGGTCACTGGTGAGAACGATGGTAAGCGGAACAACCCTGGTATGTAAGGGTTAATGGGAACTGCTCTCAAACAAACACTGATCTAGTCACAACAAAAACTCATTTCATGTCTTCAGTGGAGTCATACTCTAACCGTTAATGCACTCCTACAGCACAATGGTCGTCAAATCTGTGAAAATAACTTATTAGTCTGTGTGAATCAATGTACTCATCAATTATCAGTAAGGAAAGCTAAATGAAACTAAACCTAGCTAGTTTATTCCAGGAAGCGGAATAAGCTGTTGGTGTGAAGCAGTGAGCCTTTGAGCGGCGACTAATTCACCAAAAATGTTGTCCTCTGATGACGTTTTATTGTGCCTTTATTGTGAAACTTTAAACGATGCTACACACAATCTGACTTGTGTTTAGATGTGGTTTTTCTTTTTGCAGATTTAAGGCTGTTCTCCTGTTTTGGTGGTCTAGCAAAGATATTTGTCTGCGTTATGGAACCAAAGTACATCTGGAAACACATCAGGACGCTCCAGTGAACCTCAGCTTTAACTACGATGTTTAACTAGATAACAGTCTGGTCCCAACATTTACGAATTCCTTCAGTAGATCAGGCCAAATCTCCACAACCTCTATGAAGAACCGTCCTCCAGCTGCTCGTCCTGAAAAGGGTAGCTGAGAGCCGGAGGGAAGCCCTGACTCCGAGGCTGTTCATCCAGGAGCATCAAGTCCTCCATGTCTTTTCCTTTGTACCTCCGCCTGCAGATCTTCACAGTCACTTTTCTCCCCTGAAAGACTTTTAGAGCTTCTTTGGAGGCCATGGCTCTGGCGGCAGGCTCATCCCGCCCGTACCCTGTGCCCATGTAGACCGTCTGGCAGCGGATTTCACACACGTGGCCTTCCTTCTGAGCACGGCTCGCGGGGAGACCTGCAATGTCCTTCAGTGGCACAAACACACAGGTCAGGGTCTGTTTACATGACTCCACGCAGCTCCGAAGGATTTCAAAGTGGTCCAGGTTTGGACCGAAGCCCCCTGCTGAGACCAGCTTCCAGGCCACAGCTTTGTAGAGACGGTTGAAGAAGGGCTGATGCTCTGTGGGAGCCTGTGGACAAGGCCCACATTTCTGACCCATGGGCCGCGCTGTGGTCCTCCCAGCAGGTCGACTGTCAACCTCATTGGGGGCGCTTCTAGCTCTTTTTACCCCACTGTCAGCATCACCCTCTGTGAATGACAACTTTGTTTACTGCACAAAAACAACAGATTCAAGCCTTTGTTGTGTAATATAAAGACTTTAAATCCCTGCAGCAATGATGCGTTAGAGTTAACAAGCTGGATTGGTGTAGAGATGCATGGTGTGCAGGGGGATGCAAAAGTTTGGCCAGTCTTGTTAATCTTCATGATTTTCCTTCATCGTTGGTTTTTACAATATTCAGTTAAATATATAATTTAGTGACAGTGACGTCTGAGAAATGAAACTAAGTTTATAGGATTTACAGAAAGTGTGCAATAATTGTTTAAACAAAATTAGGCAGGTGCATACATTTGGGCACCACAAAAAAAGAAATGAACTCAACATTTAGTAGATCTTCCTTTTGCAGAAAAAACAGCATCCAAACACTTTCTATAGGTTCCGATGAAAGTCTGGATTCTGGCTGAAGGTATTTTTGATCCTTCTTCTTTACTAAACATCTCTAGTTCATTCAGGTTTGATGCTTCTTAGCATGAACGGCTCTCTTTAACTCACACCACAGGTTTTCATTAACATTGAGGTCTGGGGACTAAGATGACCAATCCAGAACGTTCTACTTGTTCCTCTGCATGAATCCTTAGTAGATGTTGAGCAGTGTTTAGGGTCGTTGTCTGCTGATATTGAGTGGAATCCATGCGTCCCTCAACTTTAACAAGATTCCCAGTCCCTGCACTGGTACACAGCCCAAAGCATGATGGAACCACCACCATGTTTTACTGTAGGTAGCAGATGTTTGTCTTGGAATGCTGTGTTCTTGTTTTATCAGTCCACAGCACCTTATTCCATAACGAAGCTGGCTTGTCCAAATGTGCTTTAGCAAACCTCAAGCAGCTCTGTTTGTGCTGTGGGTGGAGAAAAGGCTTCCTCTGCATCACTCTCACATGCAGCATCTCCTTGTGTAAAGTGTGCAGAATAGTTGAACGATGCACAGTGACTCCATCTGCAGAAAGATGATGGTGTAGGTCTTTGGTGCTGGTCTGTGGGTTGACTCTGGACTGTTCTCACCATTCTTTGCTTCTGTTGATCTGAGATTTTTCTTGGTCTGCCACTTGGAGCCTTAGCTTAGGAGGTTACTGAGAAGGGCTGGATGATGATTCAATAGTTCAATATACCAATCAAAACCACAGGCTCGGGCACGGTGTGTCACCAGACCCTCCCCCCTCAAGGCAAAACAGAACATGACGCAGCGAGAAGAGGTGGAGAAAAAATTAAAATCCAAAACCAAAAACTGAACTACTTGTCATCCAAGCAAAACCATCCATACAGCACAATATCTCAATCCGAAATGACTTCCTAAGTCTGGCTCCTTCAAAGGCAGTTCGAAATCTGGGTGTTGTGATTGATGAACACATGACCTTTAAAGATCATGTTGCTTCTGTTGCTCGTTCATGCCGCTTTGCGCTGTACAACATACGAAAGATCACACCATACCTAACACAACATGCCACCCAGCTCCTGGTGCAATCTACTGTCATCTCCCGCCTCATTTACTGCAATGTCCTTCTAACTGGTCTTCCAGCCTGTACTGTGAGACCTCTTCAAATGGTCCAGAACACAGCAGCGCGTCTGGTCTTCAATCAGCCAAAAAGAGCACACGTCACCCCTCTGTTCATTGAGCTCCACTGGCTACCGCTAGCAGCACGCATCAAATTCAAATTGCTAACACTAGCATACAAAGTCCGAGACGGTACGGCTCCCATCTACCTGAATCCTCTTGCAAAGGCTTACGTCTCGGCCCGGCCGCTGCGGTCATCACAGGATCGTCGGCTAGCAGTGCCTACACCACGCTCAGGACAATCCAGACTCTTCTCATGCATCGTTCCACAAATGTGGAATGACCTACCAAGCACTACCAGAACAGGGGCTTCCTTTTCAATTTTCAAGAAACTCCTGAAGACCCTGCTCTTCAGAGAGCATCTTCTAAACTAGCACCTTCCCTGCACCCGTCCCCCCTCTCTACTGTCCACCCCTTGTTCCCTCCTCTCCATGACTGATGTCAATGTTGTTGTTGTTGATGTTGTTAGCCTCTAGGGCAGGGGTGTCAAACTCATTTTAGCTCAGGGGCTACATTGAGGGAAATCTAGTCCCAAGTGGGCCGGACCGGTAAATTAAAAACAACTTCAGATTGTTTTCCCTGCACCCGTCCCCCCTCTCTACTGTTCACTCCTTGTTCCCTCCTCTCCATGATTCATCATGCTGCCTCACTGCCACCTACGACTGACTGGAAGTTGGTTGTTGTTCTTGTTGTTGTTAGCCTCAAAGGCAACATGCCGATTATTAGTTGCTTTGGACAAAAGCGTCTGCTAAATACATAAACATAAATAAAATGGCCAAGGCTTCACGTTAAATATATTTTCCACAATATTTAAAATATTTTTCAATAATTATCGATATCGATCAATATTAAAAAAAAGATCAATATACTTTTTTTCTACATCATCCAGCCCTATCACCGAGCTTACCAAACCAATTTTGAGTTCCAATAATTAGTTCTAAAGGTTTTGGAATTAATAAAATGACAACAGTGCCCATATGTATGCACCTGCCTAATGTTGCTTAAACAATTATTGCACACTTTCTGTAAATCCTATAAACTTTAGTTCACTTCTCAAATATCGCTGTGTGTGTCTCCTATATGATATACTTAACTGAATATCGTAACAACCAACAGTTTATGCAGAAAAATCATGAAGATTAACAAACTGCCCAAACTTTTGCACCCCACTTTACATTTTACTTAGCCTAGTGAACTACACCAAATTCTTGTTTTGCAAAGACTTTAAATAATATATTAATTTTGTCTTGCTTGCCAGGCTACATTTTACTATCAAATCTATTCAAAACTTGTAGCAAGCAACCACACTGCACAGACAGGTTCCTTTTCAAAGTATAATATAATGTGAGACGTGGACAAAGCTATGCAATCCAAACCGGTCCTATGTGGAAAAGGCTGTCATAAACATTAACTGTGATTAAGCGTGAAACCTGAGTTTCAGTACTCACACACTGGCCCGAAAACATAGACCTGAAGAAGTAAGTGACAAACATGGAGTAAGATGAAGGTCCTAAAAAGCAGCACATCATGTCATGTTCTAAAGAGATCGAAGAACGGGAAAACCCAGAAGCCTCGTCAGGTTCAGGTTAAGGTCAGAGTTCATGATTCAACAATAAGAATGAGAGGGGAGCTAAAATAGTATCATGGAAGAGCTCCAAGGCCAAAATCTCTGCTGAGCAAAAACAACTCATCACACATTTCCTAAAAAATATCTTTATGGTCTACAGGACTCATAGGAGAACGTTGCTGACCCAAAACATTTAAATGGGACAAAATATATTTTAAAGTCTTTAAGGAAACAAAATACATGGTAAGAGCAATGTAGCCTTTCAAACATATGTATTTGTTAACTTCTATCCATGCTTATTTCAATTATTTAACTTCACAATACATATTTTATTCTAATACATTTTAGGTCACCTGAATGACTTCAACAGGCTATAAATACAAGATCATGTAAACACTTTCAAAACAACTATGTTTATCATTCAAATGCAAAAAAAGCAGATATATCATATAAGCTGTAATATAAATGCTAAATTTAAGTGTCTCTTTACATGTTTGGTGATAATAAAAATATTCCTTGCATTACCAGCTGCACAGCTCCGCTTTCCTTTGGCCATAATTCCTTCTTTTGCTGTTTTGTGGACAGGAGCATCCTGGACAACTATTCCCTCACCCATCTCCTTGATCTTATCCATCACAGCCTGTGGATAACTAACAAATGACAAAAAAGTCACAAACAAATCCCAAGGTCATGATCTGCTTTGTGTTGTTTTTGCAGTCACTGAACTTGCAAATAGGACTGCACAATATATTGTCATCACGATATCAGCATGAGCAACATGCATCTAGCAAAGAACAGAAGACAATCGCAATGAATGGTCAGCTCAAATGTTTGCTACACATAATGCCTTCTGTCCATCAAACGAAAGCATGGTGTTTAACAAACCAGAGAGAGCTCTTCGCCCATTTGGCCAATCAGATGGGTTCTCATAGGTTGGATACCCGGCCCCTAGGTGAACAACACTTAATTTGGATGGTTTTGCAAAAACCTGAGTTAGCTACTTTCTGCTTTTCCCAGGATACACTGCTTGTCTTATCTAGGTTATTTTCTTTTTCTCTTTCCTCACATCTTTTGCTTTTCTGATTTTAATATTTTTTTGTACTTTTTTAATGTATTTTTTTGTTCCGTAGTTAAGTTTTTTGCAAGTCATATCGCCATCGCAATATTAATCACTGTTATAGTGTATGGCAGGTTTCCTAATGTCGTGCAGCCCTACTTGCAAAGCATTCGATTAAACACACATTTGACTGAATAGATGGTGGAGATAACCTTAAGAGTGCATCATCAGCTTTCAAGAGTCTCAGCTGGTAACCATGGTAACTTACCAACGATGCCTCTACTTTTATTTATTCTGCAAAATCAAACTACTATTGTAAGTGATTCTGTGTCTAGAAGAGAGAAGCATTAGTACTTTTTATGTTATATTATTTACTATGAAGGTGTTGCACAATACATTTGCTCTTTTAATACGGCTTGATTCAGTCTTGTGAAAACTCGGGACAGACTGTCAAACTGACAGATGTTAGACATCATTTTCAACTCTACAGTCCGTTGCAATTTGCAAAGCCTGCTGAACCTTTCCTCTGTAATGTACAGCTATTTGGGCTGATTTAGTAAAGAAGCTCAGAAAGGAACAGACTCCTATTGGGGATGTCTAACAAAACAAGAATAGCAAAAGATACACTCTGACTTTTAACAGTAAGAAATAAAAACAAATTGGCACTTGTATATCTGACACAAGAGGGCAGTAGACATGAAAAGACATGATATGGAAAGTGTTCAGTGAACGTACAAATCCTTATACTCCATCTGGATGCTTTTAGACCAGATGGGGTTTGTTGTGTATTTATAACTGTACTCTACCAGGGGGCATAACCTTAAGCAATGAGCTGTACTGTACATCCTTAGTTTATTGAAGTTTGATGATAACAACTTATCAATGTCATTTTAAAAGCAAAGTCCATTCAAATAGTCCAAAATAACCTGGGTTTCAGCACTTTGTTGATTGCATTCAATGATTTAATTTTATTTATTTATATTTTTTGTTGCATGTATAAGCAAAAACAAATTTGTGTGTAGCTCTGTCGGTGTGTCAACCTACTTGCAACCGAGGAAGACGTGATTTGCCCAGACCATGGACAGAGACAGCAGCCTGTCCAGGCTGCTGCTAGGGACCCCAGGTTTCACCGTGGGGAAAGCCTCCATGTTTCTCAGAATGAACTCCCTCCGAGCCGACCACTGCTTGTTGCTCTCGCAGTAGTCTCGTTGTGTGTCGATCCATTGGGCCAGCTCAGGGTTCTGGCTCAGGTATTCTGAGACATCTGCGCTCATATGCCCCGCCATCCCTGGTGGACAGACAGAGATTTCCAAAACTCGCATTTATGTTGGTTAAACACAAAGATCTGTACAAAGTTACATGTCAACAGGTCAACACAAAGCATGTACTGACTACACTGGCTTACTAATGGTTAATGTTTAAGTTGTTATTGTGTCTGGTTGATTAGCTAGGGTGACTAAATATTTTCATATTACTACGAAGTGACTCAAATTACCTGACAAGTTGAGCCGCGTAACATTAGCTAAACCAAACACCACGCAAAAACCTACAACACTGAGACCAGCCTTTCCACAACAACTAGCGAAATTTTCATTGCCTGTCAAGTCAGTATGGAGCCGTTTGATATAAAAAAAAAAACTACGACATACTAAGCCGTTTCTGTTACGATTCTGCCAGCTAGCTAGCTATTTGTCCAAATATGACGCAAGACCACGACGTAACCGGAAAACTACATTACCCAGAAGACAATTGTGCGCCACAAGTTGTTACGAGTGTTTTACGATTTTAGCATCAACACAGCCACCATTCGCTATTCAAGTGAAACTAACTTGCAGCGCAAAAACACACTGATTTATTTTGTGATAAACAATAAAAACAGACAGCGCAACCCCGTCTACAAAAACGTGACGCAACCAGTGCGTTAAACGTAAGAAACCTGCGACACCGTGACCGGAAGGCGCTGGTTTGTTTTTGTCTGAGTGAGAAGCTTTGCTGTGTTACCTGTTGTCACTAGATGAAAAAACATGATTCACGAGCTGTTGTTGGCGCTGAGTAGATACCCAGGTGCAATCTTCTCATGGAACAAACGAACAGGTCTACAGGTAAAAACTGACTGAGCAATGCCGTTTAAATGCTAGCACTCAGTAGCAAAAGCTTAACCTAGCTATTTACTTCTAAAATTACATTGCTTATCATATGGCTGTGTAATAATTTTTTTCTCACTCTTGGATGCTTTTTATAATTATTTTACCTTGAATATATTTGTTGCTGCACAGTTCTATTGATAAGAGATTTTCAATTAATTTTATTTCAAAACACCATTTACACTCTTGATTCCATTTTCACTTGCGATCAACCAGAGCTAGTTTATTAAAAAAAGATGCCAGTCTTTTCTCAGCGTGACATCATCTTTTAATTTCCTTTCCAGGTGTCCCAGGACCTGCCCTTCCTTCACCCCAGTGAGACCAGTGTCCTGAACCGGCTGTGTAAACTGGGCTCAGATTACATACGCTTCACTGAGTTTATAGAGCAACACACCGGCCATGTTCACCAGCAGGTTATTATCGGTGTCATGAAACGTTTGCATATGATTTAAACTTTTATTGCTCACAGCTTAATTTTTGAGTATCTCCATCAGCACAAATGTACTTTATTAGCTGGTATTTGATCACATCAAATCCAACACAGTTTATATTAAAATACAAAGAAAATATCCTCAACAAAACATGAAATAAATAAAATTTAAATTGAACTTTCCTTCAATTCTTCACGTCATTTAAAATACTTTTCAGTCTTTAATCCAGAACGAAGCCCCCTTTGTTTATACACAATGTATTTTGCAGGAACACCACATGAACCCGCTGAACCAGACGGGACTTCATGGAATTTATTTGCGGGCATTTTGCACTGGTCTGGACTCAATGTTGCAGCCGTACAGACAGGCCCTGCTGGACCTGGAGCAGGAGGTAAAACCATCAAACAGCTAATACCCGGGACTCATTGAACACATAAGAGGAAGCTCATTTGACCTGTGTGTTTGTTTCAGTTCCTGGGAGATCCACACTTGACAATATCTCACGTAAATTACAAGCTTGATGAGGTAATTCTGTAATAAAAGCTTAACAGTTGTTTACTTGATTCAAATCTGTCTAAAGCTGCATTTTTTATTGAAGTTTCAGTTGCTGTTCCCCTCTGTTATGGTGGTGGTGGAGACCATAAAATCACAGAAGGTAAGGAACGCTTAATGCATGAACTTAATAAAATGAAATGTAAACTCATTTTATCCCTCACACAAAAGCTGCTGCTGTTTTCTCACAAATATATGATCAGTCATTCCAATCCGACCCTTTGCACAGTATAAACTCTTCATGTTAGTGGGTTACCTCTGACTTTTGACTGCTCAACAGCATTTTTATTAATGTCAGAGCTAGACTTTCACTTAGATTCTTTTGCAAAATTGTTTTTACATTTAAGGACGTTGTCCTTCTTTAAATTCTTGATTGCTTCTGATAAAATTTCACTCATAGGTGTGACACCATGATTCTGTCACCACCGTGCTTCACTGATGAAATACTCAGAAACAGTTATTTCTTTCTTTCTTTTTTTTATTCAACCAATCAAAACATGTCCGGGTGTTATTTTTTCCCTCTACACGATCTGTATCGCACTGCTAAAAAGCAGACATGCCCCTTTTCTCCTTTTAGACCAAAAATGCTTTTTAATTCTACTCAGAGATCCTTATAAAGAGCTTTAAGATATACTCAGAAGTTTCTCTGGATTCTCCTTTAACATGATAGACTGTTAAGACATTAATCCTGGCTCCTTAATCCCTAATTCTTGGTCAAATTATAAGGGATTTTAGACTTTCCTACAGTTTTGTGCTTTTATTTGAAAGTAGACTTTACAAAATACCCAAAATGTAAACAAAACAATCTCCTTCTAATATTAAATCTGTAACTGAAAGAATCATAAATATAAAAGATAATGCTTTTGTTAAATTATTTTAATTGGACTATAAAGGAAGGTCAGATACCTCCCTCTTGGAAGGAGGCCATTATTTCCTTGATACCTAAGAAAAATAAAGATAGAAAAGACTGTATAAATTATAGGCCAATATCAATTTTGAACATAGATTACAAAATATACACCTCAATTATTGGGAAGCGACTAGAAACCTTTATAACAGATCTAATAGATGAGGACCAGTGTGGGTTTATACCAGGAAGACAAACACAGGACAATATTAGCAGAACTATCCATATATTCCATACAATTAATAGAACATAAAATTAGTTCAGCCTTGATGCCGAAAAGGCATTTGATAGAGTAGATTGGGGTTTCTCTATTAAACTTTGCAAAGATTTGGATTTAATGAAGATGTAGTTAAGATCATTAAGGCATTGTATCAGCACCCCACTGCTAGAATTAAGGTGAACGGCTCTTTGTCAGATCGTTTTGAGCTAAGTAGAGGCACAAGGCAGGGATGCTGTTTAAGTCCCACGCTTTTTGAACTGTATATCGAGCCATTGGCACAAGCAATTCGACAAGAGGAAGGGTTGAAAGGGATCGTAATAGGTGGAAATGAACACAAATTGGCTTGTTCGCGGACGATGTTATGTTATACCTCAGTGAGTTAGATACATCTCTTCCTAGACTTTTGGACTTATTAGAAAGGTTTAATCTTTATTCAGGTTACAAACTTAACATGGCAAAATCACAAGTTATCCACTTCAACTATACACCAGGAGAGGAAATTAGAAATAGATTAAATATCAATTGGAAAACCCAAGTAATAAAATACTTGGGGATAAATTTAACTAAAAAACAGAATTATTATATGAGGCTAACTATTAGGGATGAGCCGGATACTCGTCTGAAACGAGTATCCGGTACGGTTAAAGCATTTTTGACGAATACGAGCATGAAACGAGTAAAGCTCGTAAATATCTGTAATCGTGCTGAAGGAAAATCCTCATTGGGTAACTGACTGTCTTCACGCTCTGTGATTGGCCAGTCACATAGAGCACCCGCTCCTCCCTACACACAAAACTCTCTAGCCGGCCGGGAGCTCAGTCCGTCCGGCTCATCCACGCACACACACAGACAGTAACAGATCTTGCTGTGCTTGCTTCACTGTTGCTCACGTTTCTTCAGTTTTCCCTAGGTTTTCTTCAACTCGCCTCTTTTTCGGTTGAATATTTAAAGTTACTTTTTTCTTAACTTACATGGTGCATTTGACAAGACAGAGCTGACGTGCTGTGTCAGTCACTCACTACCTCCGCTCCTGTCGTGTTTTTTTATTTTTTATCTCCATCTCTCTCCCTCTCACCCTCTCTATGTCTCTCAGACACACACACCTTAATCAACATTGTTTTGTTTAACTTTGTGTGGGGCAAAATGCCAAGAACATTAAGAAAAAAATCAGTTTAATCAAATTAAAATAAAATATATATATATAAAGTTGTGTCTGGTTCTAGCATTTCATATTTCCTAGTTCCTACTGCATGAGTTCAGATGTATTAATCCATGCACTTAAATATTAATGTTCTGATTTTATTGAAACACTTGTTCTGTAATAGTTTCTTTACTATTGTGATCAAAAATATTTAATCTCAATTCTGAGGCTGCTCTGTAAATAGTTTTCAAATAAACAATACACATATCAACTTCTGATCATTCCATATCAATTTCAGACTTAAAATAATGTATTGATGTAAACCACGCCCACTTCCGGGCTATGCCACGCCCACTTCCGAGTACAGATACAGATAATTTAGTTGGTTGAACAGATACAGATACAGATAGTGGTGTACTCGCTCATCCCTACGAACTATAATCTAGTTAATGATAAGATAAGATAACAACTTTATTCATCCCGAGGGAAATTGTTGTGTCATGTACATGCTAGAGACAAAGAAACAGGTGAAACAGATATAAGATATACGATATATATAGTAAAAATAGTGTACAGTAGTATACAATAGGATAGTGCAAGAGAAATACTCCGATAACTCAACAAATAAAATACATGACTGTATCCTGGTGAATAAGTAATTAAGCTATCAGTGCAGGTGATTTTCGAAAATGATCAGAGTATTGTGCAATAGAATTAAGGGTAGTAGCAGCATATGATGGAGGAATGCAAACATATTTCCAATAAGAACTCTTGGGTAATATTGCACGGTCTGGGATGGAACAGAACAGCCAAGGTAATAGTATTAGGAGAATCACCTACAGCGTGAGGAAGAGTTAAACAATCCTATTGCCACCGGTACGAAGGATTTCCTGTGGCGGTCAGTTCTGCATTTAGGCGCAATGAGTCTTTTGCTGCGTGTGCTTCGGTGGTCCATCATGTGGGCGTGCATGGGGTGGGAGGGGTTGTCCATGATAGAGAGAAGCTTTTTAAGCATTCTCCTCTCAGACACCTCCTCCAGGTTCTCCAGTCTAACACCCAGGACAGAACCAGCCCTTCTAATCAGCTTGTTCAGCCTGTTGGCATCAGCTATCTTCACCCCACTGCCCCAGCACACAGCTGCAAAGAACACAACGCTCTCCAACACCGAGTGGTAGAACATGGTCAACATTTTCCTCCCAACATTGAAGGACCCGAGCCGCCTCAGTAGGAAAAGCCGACTCTGCCCTTTTTTGAAGATGGCATTGGTGTTCTTGGTCCAGTCCAGTTTACAGTCCAAGTGTACACCCAGATACCGGTAGTCCTCAACGATCACAACGTCAGCCCCTCTTATGGTGACAGGAGTAGGAGGTGGGGCCTGCTTCCTAAAGTCCATAATCAGTTCCTTAGTCTTTGTGATGTTAAGTTGTAGGTGGTTTAGCTCACACCACTCCACAAAGCTGTCCACCACACTCCTGTACTCCACCTCCTGACCATCCCTGATACAGCCCACGATGGCAGAGTCATCAGAGAATTCCTGCAGATGGCAAGACTGAGACTTGTACCTGAAGTCAGATGTGTAAAGGGTGAAGAGGAAGGGTGATAGAACTGTCCCCTGCGGCGCCCCCGTGTTGCTCAGGATGTTATCTGAGCGGCAGCTCATCAGTCGGACATGCTGTGGTCTGCTTGTTAAATAGTCCGTAATCCAACCTACAAGTGGGGCGTCCACCTGCATTTCTGTGAGCTTGTTCCCCAGCAGTGATGGTCTGATCGTGTTAAAGGCACTAGAGAAGTCGAAGAACATGACCCTCACAGTGCTCCCAGCAATGTCCAGATGAGAATATGCCTGGTCCAGCAGGTAGATGAAGGCATCCTCCACACCGATACGAGGTTGATAAGCAAACTGCAGGGGATCCAGCCAAGATGATGGGAAGAGCTGGCTGTGGAGACAGGAGACGCTGGGCAGTCGAACCTATTGAAGTATAGATTTAGGTTGTTAGCACTTCCGACATCCCAACACCTCTCTTTTGTCTCAGGCCAGTGATAGCCCGCATTCCATTCCACACCTCCCTGGTGTTGTTTTCCTGCAGTTTGTTTTCCAGCCTCTGTCTGTAGGACTCTTTCCCCTCAGCAATCATGGCTTTCAGCTCCTTCTGCACCAGTTTCAGCTGATCTCTGTCACCATTTCTAAAAGCTCTTTTTTTCTTGTTCAGGGTTGCTTTTATGTCTTTGGAAACCCAGGGCTTATTGTTGGGGATGCACAGTATGGTTTTTTGGGGGACTACCGTGTCAACACAGAAGTTGATTTAGTCTGTAACACAGCCTGTCAGATTGTCAATATTGTCCTGACTGGAATCACAAAGAACGTTGGTTACGTATTGTAACCCCAGATTCTATGAGTCTAGTCGCAGCCCTTAAGTGAGCTGCTATTGGAAGGGTGATCTCAGCATCGTCCAGTCGGTAGGAGCCAGCTGGCTCCTGGCCGATGTTGAAGAACTGTAACGCCTTGTCCAGCGAGTACGTGCCAGCCACCGGAATTTCCTCGTAGGTGGAGGGGGTGAAGTACTCGACCCGGCGGACCTTTTCAGCCACGGGCAGAGCGGTACAAAACGGGCACGAGGCCTGGGGGTCAAGGCCAGGCCAGCATGGTGAGCCCCGAGACAGACCTTATACTTGGAGTGCAGGTCGCTGCTGGAGATGGAGCCCGTCTGGCAGGCCGGGCAGGTCCTGGCGTCGCTGGACATGGTCAGTGAGTAGATTTTTCTTGTATAATTGCTCTTAAAGGAAGCTCTTAAGCTTGGCGTGAAGAGAAAACGGAGGCGAACAGTGGGGTCATTCCACTTATATAACCCACAAGGGGTGCCCACTTGGTGGGCGTACATTTAAGCTCTTCATGATTGGCTGATGCTGAGATCACCCTTCCAATAGCAGCTCGCTTAAGGGCTAAGACTAGACGAAATAGAACATACCAGTCCATTGACTCAAAGCATCCCTGCAAAGTCTCTTCCAACTCCCTTGTCCATGTTGTGACCGTTTTTGTGGCTGCAGGTTGTCTCTGGACGGCAGGTCTATAAAGGGGCTGGAGGGAGACCAGGTTGTGGTCAGCCCTGGCCAGGGGAGGGAGAGGGCTGGAGGTGTATGCCTCAGCAGCATTGGCATAAAACAGGTCCAGTGTTTTATTGTTTCTTGTTTTGCAGTCCACATACTGCTTGAATGTAGGTAGAACAGTGGAGAGGTTCGTGTGATTAAAATCGCCCGTTATAGCCACAAACGCAGAGGTACTACGATTTAGTACGTCCGCTGTCGCAGAGCTGATGATGTCATATGCCTGCACCGCGTTGGCATCAGGAGCGATGTAAACAATGATGATAATGGCGAGGGAAAACTCACGCGGTAAATAATATGGTCGGAGACCGACCGCCAACATTTCAACGTTTGTTACACACAGCCATCCTCACCTTAATGTGACTAGGGGAACACTAGCGGTTGTTAACATAAAGAGCGAGTCCACCTCCCCTCTTCTTCTCACCACTACCCGAGTCCCTGTCCGCCCAGCCAGGGTTATATGACTCTGTGTTAGGTAGTTTAATGTATTACTGTCTTACATGTTCCTTTTTAAGTAATCATATGTTAATAAGTAAGCCACAGAGTTTTTTCTCCTCTCTCTAAAGTCGGGCGTACACTGTGCGACTTTTTCACTTTTTTGAGCCGATTTTCCTCTCGTGCGAGAATCCACAAGATCGGGGCGAGTTTTGCGCTGAGCGTCGTGTAGTGTACAGGAGTTACAAGAGGCGATTAACACCACGTGACCAGCTACCGATCAGCAATCATGAGGTCGCATGGATTTCTGGAGTGTTTGATATTTTGCTCGTTCCTCGTGAGGGTTGAAGCGGCGCAGCGAGCGGCTGCGACCCAAAAAGTTCCAGAACCGCTCATGGCGCATGCATCAACACCGCTCGCCCGCTATTTCCCTAATAACACACGTTGTTCGTTTTTATTTCTACAAGTTTTTTTTTACACACAATGGCAAGGGTTGTCAAGAAAGCGTGTTTGTCATGTTCATGTCAAATTATAGTGATCACAAAACACAGATTTACTTTCTTTATTTTGTTTTCCTCATCCAACCCCCATAAATCCCTGCGTGTCCTCCTGCAGTACTCCCGAAGGACAACAGGCAAAAACGAGACAAAAAAGTCTGACGTGTTGTGTAAAAACTGCTATTGTTAGCATATTTTTAGGTCCGACGTGTTGCTACCAGAGTACAGTGTGAGCGCATGACTCGTGAGATCTGCCCTGCGAGGAAGTCGTACAGTTTGAGCTGAAGCTGAGTGCTACGAGTGAAAAAGTCGCACAGTGTACGCCCGGCTTTACTGTGGAATGCGGCTGATAAACCCTGATGTTTGTCTGGTATGCTGTGGAGGTTGGTGAAATAGCCTGTCCGGCAACAAGTATCCATGGTTACTGAGTTTCTGGCTGTCAGTCACAAATTAAGGCTTCCTTTCTGGAATGCCCTGCTTGACAACAGAAAAGCTAGCAGTCACCCCTGTAACTTGAGACTTCCTTTTAGAAGGTCCCGCCTTAGATAGAAGCAACAGTGTTATTGGTTAAGTGTGGACAGTGATGGATTGTTCTTTGTCTTTGTCTGCCTGTGCTTCAATAAAACCATCTGTGGTGGAGAGAACACGCCAGAGTTAATCGAACATGGGCCTTTGCAGGCTTTTGGCCGGTTGCTCTCCGCTGCCTCTTCACAGCGTATAAAACCTACTGACTTCTCTCCTGTGTGGTTCATTCCAGGATATAAAAATACCCAACACTGTTTTTAAAGACTGGATGAGGAAAGGTTTAACAACCTTCTGTCTGGCTACTAAAACTAAAATGATAAGAACTTTCCAGGATCTGAAAGACAAATTCGATTTGAAAAATCAGGATCTCTTTAGATATCTTCAATTGAGTCTATTTCAACAAGGAGATTAAAGGGGGAGCCTCTAAAGAGTTTAACCCGGTTGTTGAAACAATATGTCGATCTTACAATCAAAAGAACACCAAGATTATCTCAAAATTATATAACAGCTCGATGAGTAACTTAAAGACTACATCACTTCATGTAAAAACAAAATGGGAATGAGAACTAAATGTAATGGCAGAAGAGGAATGGTACCAAATCTGCAGTATAGCACGGGCATCTTCAAACTCTGTGCTGGCGTGAATTTAACTGGAGGTGTATCATTAGGTTTTTTATCACTCCACATGTGAAGAGCAAACTGCTTAAAATAAAACAGTTGTGTTGGAGAGGATGTGGCAGCTTTGATGCTCATCACACCCATATTTTCTGGACTTGTCCCACTATTCAGTCATTTTGGACTCATGTTGAAACCATAATACAAGACATCCTGGGATACAACGTGCCAAGAGAAGCTACTGTACTATTTTTGGGAATCATAACTAAATGGGTACGGAATGAGGACCATGACTTGTAAAGATTTTGTTAATAGTTGCAAGGAAGACCATAACAAGACTCTGGCCCAAGCCCACAGCACCAGACCAACTCCAATGGATGATAATTGTACGAGCCATATCGCAGATGGAAAAACTGACATATTTTAAGGTTAAGAGAATCCGAGTACAATACTAAATGGAAAAAGTGGATTTGTTTTATGGGTCTAGATAAGTGACAAGTGTATAGATAACGTTGGTATGTATACTTATGACTGATACATGTATTTGTGGTAATGAGAATAATCTCCTTCATCTCCTCTGACCAGGTTTTCTTTGGTTCTGTTGTTTGTTTTTTGTTGAAAAACTGCAATAAAAATAAGTTATTATATATATATATATATATATATATATATATATATATATATATATATATATATATATATATATATATATATATATATATATATATATATATATATATATATATATATAAGATAAATATATGAGATGATGATTATAATAATATGAGACAATTCCCGTCTAACAATCTAATATAGGATTACTGTTCTATAAGGGAATGGCCCACCCCAGTAACAGAGCTGTGTGTCTGATGGTTTTAGATCCACGGCTGTCAGATCCTGGAGACAGTTTACAAACACAGCTGCGGGGGTCTCCCTCCTGTACGCATGGCTCTAGAAAAGTAAGTCCCCTCCATTTGGAGTTCTGTAGGTTTTAATGATTGTAAATCAAGACATTTCAGCGCTTTTTTGCAGCTTGCTTGTGTTGCATATGACGTATTTGTCTCAGCGGTCCGAAAGTTCATCTGGTTTTGGTTTGTTAATGAGGCCTATTTTGATTCTTCTGCACTCCGCATAAAGTTTTTATTATTTTATGTTTGTGTATATAACGCTGACATTCTGACAGATATTGTCTTGGTTTGTGAGTTTTCTTTCTGCATTTTGCAGGATTCTGGCTGCGTGTCATGGTGTGATGTACAAGCAGTTAGCAGCATGGATGCTTCACGGATTGCTGCTGGATCAAAGTGAGGAGTTCTTCATAAAGCAGGGTCCCAGTGCAGGAGGTGCTGCTGCCAGCCAGGACGAGGAGGAGGAGGACCTGGGTCTGGGAGGTTTAAGTGGCAAGCAGCTCAGAGAATTACAGGACCTGGTGAGGCCGGTTAAAGTCCTTCATCAGTCCGTGGATAGGGTCTGTCTAACAGCGTTTACTCTAATGTCTTCAGAGGCTGATCGAGGAGGAGAACATGCTGGCTCCATCACTCCAGCAGTTCTCTCTGCGAACAGAGATGCTGCCATCTTATATCCCCATCAGGGTGGCTGAGAAGATCCTGTTTGTTGGAGAATCTGTTCAAATGTTTGAAAATCACAACCACAGCCCGTCCAGAGCCGGTACTTCATATATATGTGGAGTCTAGCGCCCGCTTATTAGTGACCCTCAAACACATCTTTGTCCTTTTGTTTTAGGCTCCATATTAAAGCACCAGGAGGACCTTTTTGCTGCTGAGCTACACAGACTCAAACAGCAGCCGCTGTTCAGCCTGGTGGACTTTGAGAATTTAATCGATCGAATCAGGAGCACAGTGGCAGAGGTGAGCACCAGCATCGCTGCATTACTTTACTCGGTTAAATAAAAACACAAGTTGGCGGGGACGGCGCTGTAAAACGTAACCCTGGTCCTATTGTTTTGATCTGCAGCACCTGTGGACGTTGATGGTGGAGGAGGCAAATCTGCTGGAACAGCTCAAGGTTTTTCATTTCGTAATTGTTTGTTGAACTCGGATATGCGCTGTGCTGACGATGTTTGTGATCTCCTCCAGATCGTTAAGGATTTCTACCTGCTGGGTCGTGGCGAGCTCTATCAGGTGTTCATTGACCTTGCTCAGCACATGTTGAAGACTCCTCCAACAGCAGTCACCGAGCACGGTAAACATGTCTGCACAGATCTCACTCACCTCTGGGTGTTTTTATTTTACCTGGTGTTAAATCATATCATATGCATTCTGTATACATGAAATATTTTACAGAATTATGATCCATAGCAAACTTTCTTGAGACAACCAGTTCCTCTCATTTGGGTGTTTTCTCTGAGGAAGGAGTTCAGACAGTGGTGGTTAGATGCCAGAGGGGTCTCCTCCTCTTCATCAGATCATAATCGGGTTCATCGTTTTACAGAGGAAGACTCAGACCCTGTAGATGAAGAGCTGTTTTTGACCTCCTAAACTGGTGTACCTGTAAATGTTTCACAAATAAACGTGTAGTCGGTTGTTTGTTTAGACTGTCAATCATTTTTTTGACGCTTTCACGAAAGGCTGTCGTCGTGCGTTCTTGGTGCTGGGTAGTTTTCACTTCCTGCGCATTCTGTCTATGTGCAGAGTGATCCGCTTTTATTCCTCGTCGTTCTCACCGGGTTCTTTTGAAAATGGCCGAGAGTCGCAAGAGGAGAAGTGTCTCTGAAGTCGGGCCCTAGAAATAAGATCAGAATCTTTTTTTAGGAGACTCTTTCCAACGATGGCGTACGCTTAAAGCGAAGGTTGGCCTCCCCCCAGACACCTCTGTTGCTGGTTTTCTGCTCGACGGGTAAGCTGAAGTTCGGCGTGCTGTTTGGAGGAATTAATTTCAGATTACTGCTAGAAGAAGCGCTGCAAGGCCGGCAGCAACTTATAAACAGAGTGTGCATTTTTTTCTAAACAGACCCTGCATCCAGACCAAATGCCTGAACCGCCTCAGCTGGCTCCTATTAACACGGAGGAGCAGCGGCTCCGCTGTTTGCTCCTCCCTCTCAACGGCTGAGCCCAACCTCCCTGCTAAGGAAACTCCTTATAGCCGCTTGTGTTCATGATCTTGTTTCTGGCATTACTCAGCGCTAATGGCCAAAAGTCAGGATCGAGATGAAGATCACCTTCACTGTCTGGCTTAACGCTTTCTTCACCTCAACTGACCAGTTCAGCATCCACACCACTGCAGACGTGTGCCCTGATCTCCTGCTCCCTCCTTCACTCACTCCAGAATATTCTGTGAAACAAACCATTTAGTTGACTTGTTTTCAATTCTCTTTAGAAAATTCTAATTCATTTAGAGGAGGTTTTGGCCTTGTTTTGTGTGGCTGACCCAGTTTTTTTTAGTCTGTGCAGAGACCGAGATGTTTGCCTGTTTAAGCCGCTTGGGTCACCTTACAGCTAATAAGAGACAACAGAAGCACAGAGTCGCCCTCACCTTCTGATTTAGCTCTAGTGGGTTGTGACCAAAAAGTCATTGTACACCTGGGCTTCCACCATCTGCTGGTTTCTGTTGATGAAAAGTGTCTGAATTTGTGTTCACTACTAGCAGCAGTCATGGATTTCATGTGCTGAGACTGTTTTCTCCTTCCAGACGTGAACGTGGCGTTCCAGCAGGCTGCTCATAAGGTGCTGCTGGACGACGACAACCTGCTGCCTCTGCTGCATCTAACTGTGGACTACCAGGGCAAAGAGAGCAAAGGTTCACTTGTTTTTTATATTAAGGTCATGAAGGAAAATAAAAGAGGGAAAAAAAATCAGCCTTGGGGAATTTAGAGGCGGAGAAATGGCTCATGTGCCCTTTTAGAAGATGTTATTGTTGTGTACATGTGTGATCTAAAGTTTCTCTGTTGCAAACATGCGTTACATGTTTGTTGAAAAATATGAACTAATAATGGTGATGGTGAGTGTTTGTGGACACGGCATGCCAGCAATGAAATGACTTGTTTTAATATTATTCAGTTTTAAAATCAATTCAAGCAGCAAAATAACACAAACAGCGACCTGCATCCACATGTAGGAAGTCGCTGAGATACGACGCAGTGGTGCAGGTTGATGACATAATGCTCACCGTCCCAATTCTGCAGTTGTTTGCGTTACTTGTTTACTACACACTCGAAGCCTTGGCCTACTTGTGCTTCCACCAATGCACTTCATAGAGGACTGTAGCTGCATTGAGAGAACTCATCCAGGGTTGGAGACCTCTGAGCCAGATGAAGAGTCATGTGAAGAACTTATACTTGTAGTTTCTTTTTCCAGTGCTTCTACTTTGTCTGTTTCTGGTAACCGCTGCAGCTTAGTGAGGATTTAAGAAGGTACTTAAATCAGGATAAAATTATATTTTAGATCTTACAGTAGGAGGAGTCTCATGTAAGGTACATAGCTCCTTCCCATTTACACCGTTGTCCATCGTCTCCAGAGGCGTCAGGCCCCAGAGACGGGGCCACTCCTCCTCAGGACACCTCCCCTCGTGAGGTTCCTCCCACCGGCTGGGCGGCTCTCGGCCTCACCTACAAGGTTCAGTGGCCGCTGCACATCCTCTTCACTCCTGCCGTTCTGGAGAAGTGCGTACCTCCTTTCTAAAGCCCATGTGTGTAGCTGTGACCACCCTCACCTCCTGTTTGCTCCTCCTCCTGCTCAGGTACAATGTGGTGTTCAGGTACCTGCTGAGCGTGCGGCGGGTGCAGTCACAGCTGCAGCACTGCTGGGCGCTGCAGATGCAGAGGAAACACCTGTCTAGTCAGACGGACGCTGTGAAGTGGAGACTCAGGAACCACATGGCGTTCCTGATCGACAACCTGCAGTACTACTTACAGGTGAGGAAGCCTGGCAGATGTTTAAGGATGAGTGTTTTCAAACTGTAATAAACTGTTTTATACCCGAACCGGTTTGTCCACGTCTTTCGGTTCAGATTTGATCAGATGACCTGCTTGATGTTTATTTGTTCCTCTTCAGGTGGACGTTCTAGAGTCTCAGTTCTCTCAGCTGCTGCAGCAGATCAACTCCACCAGAGACTTTGAGAGCATCCGACTGGCCCACGATCACTTCCTCAGCAACCTGCTGGCCCAGTCCTTCATCCTCCTGAAACCGGTAGAGCTCAGCCTGCTGACAAGACTCATCATGGGTGTTTACGACAGAAGGTCTGATGGTAACGTGTGTCCTCAGGTGTTCCACTGTCTGAATGAGATCCTGGAGCTGTGTCAGAACTTCTGCTCTCTGGCGAGTCAGAATGTGGCTTCACTAGATGAAAGAGGAACTGCTCAGCTGGACCTGCTGGTAAAGGTAAGTCCTGGAGGAGCAGTTTTGAGCAGATGTTGTCTAAAGATCTGTTTCACAGAGCGGACTCTGAAATTTCAGGGTTTTAGACGCCAGTCGTCCCTGCTGTTCAAAATCCTCTCAAGTGTGAGGAACCATCAGATCAACTCGGACCTGGCTCAGCTGTTACTGCGTCTGGACTACAACAAATACTACACACAAGCTGGGGGCACTTTGGGCGGGTAGGGCATGGATAACACGTTCATTCATCCAACTGTGGTTGGACGCGCTTTAACCAACAGCGTAAAATGGTTCTTGTTTCAGTGTCTAAGAGGAGCAGAAAGGATGAAGATCTGACCATCAGCAGAAGCCGCGTGTTTCTCCAATTCACTGCTGCATGCCTACTGAGACTAAACACCCACACTTCCTCTCATTTACTCAAGCCCAGAGCTTCCTATGGAACTCGTAGCTTTTAAGGTCCTGATAAATAAACCCATCTGACTCATCTGAACTTGCCACTAAGTTAGTGGTTAATTTTTATAATCTGAGAAAATAGAACAAATCAAGGAAGCGGGTCCGGGTCTTTGCTCTGATCATAAATGTTCCTGGTTATTCTGACACGTGTTTGTGATGAAGTTTATTATATAAAGGCAGAAGCAGATGAATGTTCTCGGTAATGTTTGTGTCTGGGATTAGACATTACCTTGTATAAAGTGTAAATATAAGAAATGCTCCTGGTTTCATTTCCTGTACATAAAATAAACCTAAAATCGGTTTAAATGAAACAAGTCACAATTTATTATCCATAAAAACAGACAGGTTATATACAGCAGAGGCATGCAACAGAACTAATGCTGAACACTGAGCTTGGTCGAAGGCATGTCAACAAGTTGGAATCGGATTATGAGGAGGAGGAGGAGGAGGAGGAGTGGTCGTGGTGGAACTGAGGCTGGCTGTGGAAACCGAGGCACTCCCCGCAGATCAGACTCTGGATCAGCCACTCAGGAGACACCAGCGGGACTTCCTGTGAAGTCACTTTTTTCTCCACCTGCGGTGGACAGGCCTGGTCTGTCACCACCACGTCGTACTTTCCAGCAGGAATGTCTGCAGACAGGAGAGCAAACGGTCATTTTGCTTTTCAGATACTCAGCTGTGGTCTTTGGGAAGTGGATCTGTTACCTGAGCTGTCCTTGTTTGGCTGGAAGTGTCGGACAGAAGAAGCTCCGCCCATCGTCATCAGCTGGGCCCAGAGCTCCGCTGTCTTCTCAAACACCAGGAGGACCCGCAGCGCCTTGAACGGGCTAGATCGAGGATGCCTGAAGAAAAACAAAGTAGCAAATGAGGTCATGTTGATTTTGTTTAATCCACAGCAGCTCGTAGTTCAGATCTATCAACAGCGCCTCAGCTCACCACTCCATTATAGCATCATTCGGCCCCACGCCAGCAGGCAGCAGGTAATTCCTGTAGTTCAGCAGCTTGTTCTCTTTGCAGCAGTCTCTCACCCAAATATGAGACACACACGGCACGCCGCTGGCCAGGCACAGCAGGTACTTCCTGGTACGGCAGTGTTGGTCCGCAATCAGCAGGCTCTGGTACGCAGCTTTACACTGGAGGAGAACGAAGCACAGTAGCCTTAACCCTTAAAAACATTTGTGCAAAAGTCTTCAGCCACATTTCTTCTTTATTACTTGATGCCGAGACTTAATGATACTGATTAGTGATGTGTCGGTCGCGAACGAACCGGCTCTAAGAGCCGGCTCTTTGCAGTGAGCGACGGGAGCCGGCTCGTCATTGGGAGCCGCCCCCTCCCCTTTTGCTTTGGTGAAAGCTACAGGCGATTGGTCAACACGTGTAACTGCGTGTCCAGACTGTCCACACACAGAGCAGTAGGGACGGGGAAGAGGGAGGATCAGACTCAGACACACAGCAGAGCACATGCGGGTGGAGGGAGACGAGAGGGAATGAAGAGGAGGAAAAAGACGAGAGAGAAAGGAGAGTGCGACGAAGACGGTGAGAAAATGAGTGCCAGCAGTTGGAAAGTGGAGATTTCTTAAAGTGTTCAGTTATTAAATCCATAGAAATGACAAATATTTGATATATTGCATTTTTTTTACATTAGAAAATCATTTAAAATAGTTTTGCATTATTTTGGTTATAAATGGACTCTACGCAACTGAAAATCTGAGGAGCCACTTGGGAGGCGAAAGAGCCGGCTCTTTTTGGTGAGCTGAGCCAAAAGAACGGGCTCTCTAAAAAGAGCCGGAATTCCCATCACTAATACTGATCTAAAAATGGTTCTACACTAAAAGAGTGGATAAAACAGCCAAAGTCCAAGCATGAACATTTAGAGCTGATCAGCAGATTAATGGAAAATGTGGCTGCTTTAAAGGAAAAACTGAACCACAACCACAAAACAAAAAACTTTTACGTCCAACATTTCACCCAGAAGTTCGACAGGTAATAGTTTTAAATGAAACCTGTTCCTCGTTGAAGTCGGGCAGGATGAAGCCTCCACCTGCCTGCAGCTGGGACTCCGTGTAGGCTTTGTTGTACGGTCCTGTCTGCACATAATCTGTTAATAAACCAAAGAGAGCTCCTTAATAATGAACTAAATCTAACCTGTATCTGCTTTAGCACAGAAGAAACGAAAAAACATCTGAGCGGTAAATAAGTTTTGTTTTAAACATGAAACGATCCCAACAGTAACAGTACTCTGATCTGTCTCACCCTCCTCCTCGTCGCTGGTGCTGGTCTTGTTGGAAACACGGTCGCTCTCTGACGAGGCCGTCAGCATGAAGGCGAAGCCCATGAACAGAGACGCGTTCTGAGGCAGCGGGCCATGTGACTCGCTTATGTCACACGGCCGATCAGCCAGATCTGTGCCGCTGCCGGAGGTGTTGCACACACCCACCCGCTGAGCTGGAGACAGGGACGCAGTTAGTAAAGAAATTACGTACTTAGTTCCGTGCAGAAGTCCTAAAAATTCTTCACATTTTGCTCCTAAGCAGCCAGTCTTTTAAATGTGTGTGTTTCCCAGACATTTTGAAGGTTTTCTTTTGGATTTTACAGCCATCAACCTGTCAGACACAATTTTCTTTGGCTGAAAAAATATTAAATATTCCAGTTTCACAGATGAGATGACCTCGTTGATCCTAAAAATGCAGTTTTACAGACTGTAAACAGCAATAATGTGAATCTCATCTGTAGAGTTGCCCCGGTGATGTCGCTGGATTATCGTAAGATTTGAGGAATCTGGTCAAACAGATGAGGAAAAAAAAAGATGAACAGGTTCTGAACAGGATTGTCACTAGACCTGAAACATGCATCATCAGTCATTTCATGCATTTGCAGTCTATTATTTAGGAGTTATGGGTTGGAGTTGAAATAAACCCAACCATTCAGACTCAAGGACTGAAAATGAGTGGAAAAAAGAAATCAATCAAGTCTTGAGAAAAAGTTTGGAAAAACCTTCAGAAAGTCTGGAAAACGTCTGATCAAAACCATTTACGATATTCCAAATAAACGCAAATTCAGCTAAATCATCGCTACTTTATACTTTAGCAACACAACCTTATCTGAAAGTGTGGTGAATGACCACATTTAAACATCTGTGAATGAAGACCAAATGTACTATTACACCCTGATATCCCTCCACCTGTGGACCCAACACCCCAACCATCAGTGGCTTATTGATTACCAAGTCAGCCTGAGAAGAAGCCATCAAATAGCATCAGAGGATGGACAGAGGTCACATAGAGGTCAAAATGTGTTAGTTACACTCATAAACATCACACAACTCAATTCACACTAAAACACCTCATCAGAAGTCAGTATAAGAGGAAAGACACAATCTAAAACATTAAAATGTAATTTTAGTATCAATTATCTTTTTAAAAGTCTCATTTATAAAAAAAAAAAAAAGTTCTACCCCCCCCCCCCCCCACATCAGATAATTCAATCATAAAATAAAATATCGGATTCAGTTCTTTTTATAAAATTGAATCCCAGCTGGTTTAAAACTGTTCTAAACCAATCAGAGGAGTGTCTGGTCCTGGTGGGCGGGTCCCCATACCAGCTCTGGCTCCTCCCCCTCTGCGCCCTCGCTTAGAGGGCGTCCGGGTTTCCTCAGAGGACATCAGCTTCCTTTTGCCAGAGGGGCCGGGGGTCCGGGGGCTGCTGGAGGAGCTGCGGTTGGGTGTGTTCTGACCGCTGGGGGTGCCTCTGCGCCTCCTCTTCCCCTCCACCAGGTTATCTAAAGGAAGACAACCGAAGGTCAGAAACAGTCAGACTCGGGCTCTCTGGTCTGGAGGACACGTTTTCTTACCCAGACTGATGTCGGAGGCTTTGGCCAGTGGAGCGGAGGGCTCGTAGGGCCCGAGGCTGTGCTGCTCCCTCAGCTTGTTCCCCTGCTCCAGAGACAGGATGACCGCCGTCCGGTTGTACCACTGCCTCTGGCCGTCCTTCTCCACGTTGTAGAACAGATCCTGACCTTCTGTCTTATGGCCTTTAATAACACCTGCATACATCAGAGTCAGAGCACGTTAGCCACAGCAAGTAACAAAATTATCACCAATAAATACGTAAAGTGCATTTTGAAGTCTTTTTCAAAAAACACAGAAATTCTAAAAAAAAATAATCATCCTAGTCAGTTCAACTACAAGCTACAGAGCTCCTAGTCTTCCTCACCTATGCTGAAGTACTCGTCTTCCAGCAGGGCAGTGACCTCCGTCTCCAGGGGGATGGGGTCACACAGAAGGATATCCTTCCCGGCCACCTCACACTCATAGCCGTCGTCGAACCGAAGGCGGAAACTCCCTTCGCCGGCGTCTTTTATGATGCGGCCTGAGTAGAAGTAGCCATTAGACGACCACTTGGCGACCACCCGCAGGCCGACGAAGCTGCTCCCAGCTGAGCTCGTCTCGTCCGGCGACGACCTGAGGGAATCCGAGCGGCTGGACGGCTCGGGGTCTGTGGGGCTGGCGTGGAGGCGTGGAGGCAGCATGTGGGAGTAAGGCTCGTCCTCCGAGGAGGTCTGTGTCCGGCTCTGAGCGTCAAGTCTCTGCAGCGAGCCAATACCAACCCCCCTAAAAGGAAGAGCGAATGTTTTCTCAAGACCCGCACAGCTCCTGCTACTGAACACCAGTTAAAAACCTTCTACTGGTTTTACTGGTTTGTCTGTGAGAGTCTAAGAACAGATTCTGCTATTTATGGATCTCAATAAATTTGTACTTATAGCAACTTTGATCAAAATGCGGGTTAGCATCACAAACCAGCTCCGTGTCATCGAGAAGCTGCTGTTTTTAGGGTTTTGTTGAAGGTCCTTGATGACCGTTAGATTTTCGTGTTTTTAGGGAGGAAAGAAAAGCCGATCAAACACTAAGTTATTAGTTGCAGAAGAGAATTAGTGAAAAGAGGAAAAGTGAAGAGTTATTCGTAGCAGTGAGGGCTGCAGCAGTCTGTTTCCTGATTCCAGCCAGGTGTGGGCGGACTCACCTGGACAGGGAGGAGCGGGACGGGGGCCGGCCCCTTCTAGCCCTTCCTCTGGGTGTCAGCGGGACGAAGGCCCGGGACCCAAAGGTGCTGCTGCCTCTGCCCAGTGTGACCACTGACCCTGCCCTGTGACCCCTGTGACCCCTCTGTTGATGCCCACCTCCCCTCCTGGGACTGCAAACACACAGAGGGGACGAACAGAGGCAGTCAGGTTGCACAGGCACTGGTCTGAGGGGGCTTTGGAAGCGTGTAAGCGGCCCCAGACTGTTGCCTATGACAACCTGAAGCTGAAGCAAGTGAGGATCAGTGAATCACTGAGATATCAGGCTGTTAGAAGGTCAGAAGACGTGTCAACTCTGCATGCAGCTAGAGCAGGACAGGAAAGCGTCGAGATCAGAGAGAAACGCAGACATAAGCGGGGCAGTACCTGCTGGATTTGGCTCCTCTGCTCGAGGGCATAAGGAAGTCAGGTCTGGGGTTTCCGGTGCTGCCGCTGGTTCCTCCGGAGCTCTGATGGAGGCTGGAAGCTTTGGACGACAGGGAGCTGATGTCACCCAGGTCACCAGAGGTCAGAGAGCAGCTACCTGTGCGGCACGGAGAGATGTCGCTGTCCAGGACCTGGAAGTCCACCACAGGCTCTTCACTCTCCTGAAAACACAGAAGTGACATCCTCAGGGTTCACATGGATGCTGGAAATCCTTCAGAATGACTACAGAAGGTCGTATTGCTTGAAAAGAGTCTAGATATAAATGTGGTCATAATCAGTCAGATAGAGGTTAGCCACACACACACAGAACTGTTACCTCGGTGACTCTGCGGTCCACCTCTTTGCCATCCTCATAATACACGTCTGTGATGATCCGTGTGACGGTGGTCCGCACCTCCTGAGTGGTGCGCACATGTCTGCGGTGGGCCGAGGGGGCGGCTCTTCTGAATGACGGAGATTCTGGATCACCCTATGAAGGTGAAATCAGAGTGTGAACCGCACAACCGCATCGGACGTGAACAGAAATTATTTTAGCTCCACGAGTGTCCGTACCCGGCCGGGAGGCGAGCGCAGGCCCGGACCGTCGAGGCTGGTCTGCTGGGATACGGTCCGCTGCCGGAGCTGAAACACACGCCATCGGGACTCATCATGAGACTAACTGTTAGCCTAACAGCTTAAAGAGAAACTTCACAAATATTTTTATCTTCAAAGCAGAAGCATGAACTTTATTTCCCTTTCACTAGTCCTAAAATCAGACTCAGTCAGGCAGTTTCCCCTCTTCAGCAGGGAGTGAGCACAGTGTTCTATCATTTATGGATGCCAATAAACTCTGTGAGAACTACTTCATCACCCAGCAGGAGCCTGGCAAACACACTTCAGACGAATCCTCGTTACTGGCACTAACAACCTTGCTGGGTGGAGTGGAGGTGGTGTCGTTGTTGGGCGTCTGATGGGACTTCGGTCCAACATCCGCGTTGTTCAGAGGAGGAGGAGGTGGTGGAGCTCGAGAGTGTCCTCGTCTCTCCTCAGACGACTCAATGGAGACAGCGGAACCTTTAAGGTTCTCCTGTGGCTCTGGTAGCGCATCCTGTTGTTCTGATTGGCTGTTCGGGAGACTGCTGCACCCCAGAGATGATGTCTGAGAGCTTCTCAGCGGAAAGGAGAACAGCTTCCCTCTGGAAGAGACAAATGAGTCCGTGGTAATGAAACTAGAGAGTCAAAATTCACCAATAGCTCAGGCAACAGAGGATATGTTCCGTTGTTACAGCAAAGAAGGCACAAAAACAAAGAATTTAAATATAAACATTAAAAACTGACATTTTGCAAATCCAATGGTAAGTTTCAGGTCTGTAGACGGTGAGTCCGATTCAAGTCGAGTCTTTCAGGAGTAAATCCAAATCAACTTAATAAGTCACACCTCAAGTCGTCAGAGGGGCGAGTCCAAGCATGAAACTGGAAACATTTGTCAGTAAATCAACAAAGACTGAGAGACCATATAAAGGCTCAGGAACCCTTTGCAGGTGTTTTGGATTCATTCGCTGGTTAGACTGGGACACTTTGAATGTAGAACAGCATAGGGCTGCTCAATTAATCGAATTTTAATCACGATTACGATCTGAGTTTTGAACGATTATAAAAAACAAAACAAGCCGATTATTTGCTCCTCCCGCTTGCGCTGCCCTGAGTTGCAAATGAAGCGCTCCTCCCACAGTGTTGCCAACTTGGCGACTTTGACGCTATTTATAACAGCTTTTCAGACCCCCTTCTAGACTTTTTAACTTAAAAGTACCTAGCAAACACCTCAGAAACATCTCTGGTAACCCTTAGCTACTTTCTGGATAACTGTTGTCAACATTTCCTGCAGGTTAGCTAAACACTCCGCCTGCGCTCCGGACCGTTCTTCAGGACATTAGGAAAGGGAATGATGTAGTGACGTGTCAGTCTCTAAAGAAACAGCTCTCAGAGTCAGCTCTGTTGGATTAACCAGAGTGAGTGACACACACACCGTACCTGCGGACTCCTGAACCGCTAAAAACGGCTGAATGTGCGCGTGCGGCGCGCTAAACACACATGCAGCTTGCCCCTGATTGCTGTGAGACCGGGTTGGGGGTTGGGGGGTGCAGCTGTGGTTGGGACAATTATTAAATTAACTGATGGACTTGTAAATTATAAATAAGGTAGAAATAAGTTCCTCATGCTGATAACTAATAACTAATCTCTCTGAGGACACGGTGCTAGTGCACTCTCCTACAGCACCTTGACACAACTCAATAAATGTTATGCAACATTTTGTGAACATCAATTTATTTGCATTTATTTGTTATAAATGCCACTGTATAATTCTTGCTGTCAGTATTTGCAAGATATTGGTATTTGGGTCTGTACTGGTTAGACTTAAATGAGTTAAACCAAGGTCTGTAGCCCTTGGGTCATAAACTATGAGCTATAAGTATGTTGGTCTTTTTATACTGGGAATCAGGAGTTCTTTTAGTGATCATCTTGTTTCTTATTTTTGTCCTGATTGTGCCCTGAGCAATTTTATGACTGAATAAAAACAAATAAAATCAACATAAATTGAAAAATCGTCCTAAATAATCGTGATCTCAATTTCAGTCACAATAATCGTGATTATTATTTTTGCCATAATCGAGCAGCCCTAGAACAGCGAACCGTTTATTTTTATCAACTGCAGAGTCAACAGTCAAATGTTAAAAATAAAAATGAAAAAGAGCTTTTTCCCCTCCAGTCAAGAAACAAAGCATTTTTATGTTCATGGAAAATCAAATCTTCAATATTAGAACCAAATTTTTATCTTTTACTCAAAAGAAGTTCATTTCAGAACAATTCATTAGATTTACCCGTGCTCTAAGACTAACATTCACTGTGGACCGCAGCAAATGGAAATTTTGTTAAATTATTTTTATTTGAATGTCGTTAACAAAGATTTTTTTTAAAGTAGTACAAGCAGGGACTGGCATCCTGAAGTCGACGACGCAATGCTCACTGTCCCAATTCGACAATTATTTGCACACTTGTGTACTTCACACTCGAAGCCTACTGTTCCCTTCCTCCGAGTGCACTTTGCTGAGGGCCGTAGTGTAGATTGGGTCAAGTTCACATCAACATAAATAACATTAAAAGTTTTATCCAGTCAAAGTACAGCATAATTTAATCCACGCGGAGGACGAGAGCAGCTGTGTGATGTAAAATGTGGCGTTCAATGACCAGAAGAATCTCTGTTTTTTACAGCGCTCTTTATGGAGCCTAAGTCTCCTCCCTTTCCGGTCGGCTCATGGGCTCCTGCAAGAACGAAAAAACGAATGCAAGTCAACGGGGCTAAAAACGTTATTGTCTAATCCACTTTGCCTTACGCCCTGGATCACATATGTTGTACTTCAATGTCAATGAAAAGTAATGACGGGTGTTTCGACCACGCCAGTCACGTAGTTTGAGATTTATTAGCTTGTAAAAGTTTGTAATTAGCGTGACTACACACCAGAAATCGGCACGTCGCATATGTGACGTCAACACATAATCTCCTCCCCCGTAGCGTAGCTGCTACTCACCACATGACCAGATTTATGGTGGTTCTTTCCTCCTGTGGGAAGGTTGCTGAACTTACAGCCCCTTTCCCTCCGTTTTCTCCGTGTCTGGTTCGATGACATCACTTTAGTAGTCCTGGACTTATTTTCACACAAAACCTAAAATAGCGTTTCCCCCTGTTCGAAAATAAATGCGTTCTTGGTATCGAAATGTCTTTAAAATTCACGGACATCATGCATTCGTTTTTTCGTTCTTCCGGGGACCCGTGGTGCAGAAGTGACTCAGGCTCCTTATGAGACAACAGAGCCCCGTGAGTTATGCTGTTGGGGTGGAATTCCAGGTGTTTTCTGTGTTAAGAGTTTAGTAATGGTAATTGTAAAGCAGCACGATCTGTGATTATGTGATTGTGCTTTCATTCTGCTTCAGTAGGAACTCTTCTAAATTTACTAATGCTTATGCTACTGAGTTATAACCAATCAGTGCAGGTTAACCTAAGGTTCAGCTAAGCTTCTCCACTGAGCCATTCCAAGTACCTACACCTGTTCAGGTACTCCAAAAGTTCCTGAAAGCAGCCATTCAGCCAGCCGGTGAAGTGGAGATACGCGCATACCGGGAAGTTCCAGATGAAGTTCCGATAGCGGAAACGCGGCTGAAACATTTTTTAAACGACGTTTGCAATTTGTTAACAACCGCTGCAGCCTAATGTGGCACTGGCCCTCTGAGGGCCCTCTTACCTGACAGGTGAGGTGATGCATGCAGGCTGGTGGTCCTCCTCCGCCTCCTGCTGTCGGTGCACCTGTCGGACCCGCGTGAACACAGACGGGCTGCTGCAACATCACACATCACCTCAGTTATTCTGATGACCAACTACAGCTGCAGGTGTGGCTACAGAGCAGAACCTCTCTGGCTACTCTACAACCTTCTCACATTCATCCTCTGGTTCCTGCTTGGACTCAAACTCATAATCAGAGGCAGAAATGGAAGAGAAGGAACTGGATCCTGTAAAAAAAACTCAACACCTTTAAGCTTCTTGAAGTAAATCTGCAGGTGTTTGAACTTTTGGCTGCTGTAGGGTGAACCCAGCCTGCAGCTTCTAAACAACGATTTAAGCATCAAGAAGAAGAAAGAGCGATGATATTAAAAAGGAGGATTAAAAATGTGAAACAAAAAGAATCTAATAAGATTGCAAAAGAACGGACATTTTTCCTACAGCTTGATGAGCTTGTTAACTGGTGTCATTTGTGCTTTTCACCATCTTACGGTTACGAGCAGATGAGAATTAAGACAACTATGGTAGGACCGGTGTTTAAAAGCAGGATTTAAGATCACGTGAGGGTCTGAATGTCGTGTTACCTGGATACAGCTGTTGAAACGGTGGTAACCATGGCGACGGCTCCATCCTCCAGAGTAGGCTCTGAAGAAAAGAAGGTTATAAGATTGAGCATCGTTTCTGTGGATCGTATCTGATGAAACAGCCAGGAAACGGTTCTCACTCTGGAGACTGAAGCGCTCTGAGCTGCCCTCCTCCACGGGGGTCACCAGCTTCATCCTCAAACTCAGCCTCCCATCTCCCTTCTCAGCTGCATCCTCTTCATTTTCCACCAGCGCTCCGTCGCTGGCAGCACTCACCACATCCGTCCTTTCAGAAAAGGGGGCGATCTCTGCAGAAAGCAAATAAGCCAACTCAGAAGGAGATCTCGTGTCAGTGAGGGTCTGGGGTAAAAGAACCCACCAATGGGGGTGCTGTGTCTTAGAGTCTGCTTCAGCTGGTTGATCAGAGGCGGCGTGGCTCCAGCAGGACCAATCAGCTCCCCTTCTTTAGGAAGAGTGAAGTGGAAGGAAATGTCTGTGACACAAAAGGAGAAATCAGGAGACAAGAGCTCTCAGCTAAAAATCCACGTTGCTGTTTGGTTTTTCTTGTTGATGGAGTTTTATTTAGGTAAGCAAATAAAAAGGTTAGGGAAGTATTTACAGAGAGGATAAAAGTGCTCAGAGCTCACCTCCTGAACTATCGCTCAGACTCTTGTCTTTGACTCCTTCTGGTTCACGATCAACGTTTTCCATCTGGGAAAACCCAGCAGCAGCATCCACTTCTTTCTGACTCTGTGACTGGTGGCCATTAGCAGAGACTGACAGCTCGTCTCTGACCGGCTGGGAGATGTCAGCCTTTGACCTCTCGCTGTCCGTTACAATGATGACGCCGTGCTGATGCTGATCTTGACTCTCCTCGTCCTCCATGGGTTCAGGGGACAACATCTGGCTCTGGGAGAGGACCAGAGCAATTCCTGAAACGCCACTGGTGTTCTCCGCCTCCATCACCACCTCTTCCTCCTCATCGCCCTGCTCTCCTTCATTCATCCTGTCCTTATCCTTTGGGCTGCTGCTCACCACTTCCTGCCACTTAGCCACGGAGCTGACAGCAGACGTCTGTGAAGGCAAACTGCAGGACGCAGTGATGGAAGGCGTCTCCGGCACACAGCTGTTAACAGTCACATCAGAGGAGTCCAGCTTTAACTCAGTCTGGTCACTGGAGTTCACATCTTTTACATTCTGTTCATTCAGAGAGGCTCCTGCACATTTGTGTCCATCAGACTGCAGCGGCGGAACGGTCCTGCTGTGTTGCTGCGCCGACTCAGCAGGGATGGAAGCCTTGGAGGTCGTGGAGGTTTGTGGCTCTAACAGAACGAGGTGACCTTCAGTTTTCTGACACTGACGTAAAGGCAGAGAGTCGCCGGTGTCCACACCCAGCAGATCTCCCAGCTCCTCTATCTGCGTGGCCTGACTGTCGTCCTCAACCTGATCGGGGGTGTTTGGACGTGGATCGCAGCTCTCCGTGTTCACGGAGAGCTGCAGAGGCGAGGAGGACCGAGCTGACTCCTGGTGCTGAGACTGTGGCTCGCGAGGAGAGGATGCAGACTTCTTACACGACTGTTGAGGTGCCTCCTGGCTCTGTGTTGGGACGAAGGCGTCCTGGTGAAACGGATACAAAAATAACATTTTTCATAAACATCTTTGCTTTTTAAACAATGGATTGTTATTTGGACAAGATGAGACGGCACATCACCTCTGCGGTGATTGTCTCATAGATCATGTATCAGTATCTGAGTCAGTAACAACAGAAACACACGCGATCATCTCAGGGTAAAACTCCGACATGAAAGGCGATGGGCCGAGTCTTTATTATACCTTTTGTTACTTGATCAGAAGTAAAAAAAGAAAAAGAAAATGAAGCACGTACATGAGAGAACTCTGGCTGGGAGGGTAGAGGGAGAGTTGGCCCCAGAGCCAAGATGGATGAGTTCTGGGATGAGGGGGTAGAGACTGATGGGCGTGGCTTCAACTCGGCCTCGGTTTCCATTGGCTCTTCCTTTTCACCAGCTCGGTCTTGAGGGGGGAGTGACGTGTCCATCGGTTCATCTGCGCTCGACAAAGCAAATTAATCTGAGCTGTTGTCACCGGCCCACCGGTTCTTATTATTTAAACCCAATCACGAACCACTTACCGCCTTCATTTTCTGCTTCGGTTGGTGAGCTGGGAATGATTAAAGGAGTGTGGGAGAAGTGTTCTGGGGTGGGGGCGACGAAATCAACGGAGGTCCTGGAGAACAGAACCAAACATCAGCGCGTTGCTGCAGTGTGTGTGTTACAGGACATAGAACATGAGAAGGGCGTGGGGCTTACTGGGACAGACTTTGCTGCACCAGTGTTCCCTGTCCAGACAGATGGAGCAGATGGAGGGTTTGGCCGGGTGTCGGGGTGGGGAGACCTCGCTGCTCTGGCTCGGATACGGTGCTGTCGACTGCTGCAGCTGGGAGGTTTAGATGAACAGTTATTTATTAAATGTAGAGCAGCAAACCGGCTCCTGCTGCTGAGATGACAAACTTTCACTTAATTCACTTTATTTTTGTATTTTATATTATTAGCTGCTCTTCTGCTGCTTTGCTGTCTTTAAATAACAATAAAGACTTTGAATCAGGCGTTTTTAATGTAGCTGATACTTCTGTGTGATGGCAGCAGAGTCAACAGTTTGAAAATTAGCTAATTAACGTACGCCACCAAAAAGCCGAGAAACAACCAAATTCACATCAGTTACGACATTTATGTCAGTTAGTCATTTAATTGGTTTTCTACCACATCTAATGATAAATGGGGGTTTTGTTTATACATCTCATCTCTAGTCCTAACTGCACTAACAGCTTGGAATGTGTCGAAGAACTGAAACGCAGAAATGAATGCATAGAACTACGAATGCACCTGATTTATCAGCAGCAAACAGATCCTCTTGTGAGGACAGGACCTCACAGTCCTGATGGTCCTGCTCGGCTGAGGCCTGCAGGTTCTGGGAGTGCAGCAGAACCTGGACATTGATTTGGTGGCCTGACTGAGCCGGACACTCAGATGAGCTGCTTGAGCTCACCTCAGACCTGGAGAAGAACAGAAAAATCAGTCCAAAAGCAAAATATGTGCATTAAAAAATGAACGTAGAATTCAAAACATCACGTGTACCTTGCTGCTTTGTGGTCCTGACTCTCTGAAGTTCTGGAGCTGATGTTCTGATCTGCTGGGACAACAAAAGGCTGATTATTTGAGTGGTTTGGCATCAACAGGAGTGAAAAACAGAACTGAACACGAAACTTAATTCTGCATCAGGAAGCTAGAAAAATAAAAAGATACCCGATGTTCTTCTCCTGTCTGTGTTTTCATTAGTCTGAAGGTCCTGACTCTGAGAGAGCTCCAGAAAACCAAACTGAGAAGACCCCCCTACAACACACACACACACACAGACACAGACACACACACACACACACCTTGCTCATTACAAAATAAGAGATTAAAGGGACTTTACGGAGTTTTGAATTGTTATGCTCGTGATTGCCCCCTCAGGCCAAAAGCGTAACGGCAGCTTCAATAGTAGGCTCGTGCACGAGGCGTGCATGCTGTACGTGCGCACTCCTTAACGAAAATAACAGCTGAGACAGTCCCTTGTGGTGTGTGTGGTGTGTGTGTGTCTCTGTGTGTGTGTGTGGCTCAGAGGACAGGAGAATACGCAGCTAATTAAATAATTTGGTTCTGTACCTTTCTCTTCAGCACAGCCGACAAAAGTTTATGATGGGCCAGTCCTCCTGCATGCTCAGATCATTCCCTTCCCTTGCTTGAAAAATTGTTCCAAAATGAAAGTTGAACCCACATCTTTTTTTATCTGTGAATTCAATGCTTTTCTGCGAGTCTCAAATCAAAATTTGGGCATCTTACTGAAAAAAATATACCATTAATGTAAAAAAGAAACTCTAAATGAACTATGTTCACATCCAGAATCAAACCCAGGTCCTCAGTACGAGTCCGACATCTCACTAGGTGAGCTAAAGCACCAGTGTCATTTGATGTATCTGTAACATTTATATCCTTGATGACAGCTGAAACAACGTTCAAAGAACGGTTCGGAGCGAAAATGGCTATTTTGTTGCTAATTTGCAGGAAATGTCTAGAAGAAAGTTCTACAGAAAGTAGCTAAGGGTCCTCAGAAATGTAGCTAGCTTTGTCACTAGGCATTAGGAACAGCAAAAAAGTGGCACTGCCTCTCTCTCTGCTGCTAAAGCTACGGATAGCAAATGCTACGGGCTATGCCTGAGCGTGAACCCGCATGAAGCAGCCTGCTCGACCCGAGCAGCTCTCTTTTTCTGTGATTTTACAGAAAAACAGGCAATCACAGTAAAAATGCCAGGGCTCATTCTACAGGACCAGGGCATTGCAGGAGAATGTATGAAGAAGAAATTTATTATTTCTATACATGTTTTGGCTGTCAAACTTCCATAATGCCCCTTTAAAGAGACACACTCTTCCTCCCGGAGCCACTGACCTTCAGCCTGAGTGCAGTTTGTTGTAGAATCAGCTCCAGGATCCATCTCAGAGTCCTCACCTGCAAACCTTAACAACAAAATTTAAATATTACACCAAAAACAAATTAAATGCAGAGCAAACATTCAAAAAAGGAAAACATCACCAGGAGGTGGCAGTATTGGGTTACGTTATAAGTTGTTTTAATGCAGTGAAATAAAAAGATACAAGTAGTTCTGTAATAGTGGGAATTTACTGTAAATAGCTGATGAGTGGGGGTCAGTCACCTTACCATTTATTTTACTTATTTAAACAATTCAAATGCAAATCATAACAGCAACAGAAACCCAGTTGGTGTCTGGTTTTCACCGTACGTTTTCTTGTGTGTTGGAGGGAAGATGTTCAGAACTTGACTCTCCTCTGGCTGCGGGTCAGCCACTGCTACAGTGTCTGTACATAAACAACAACCACGATGTTTAAGACGTAGCCAGGAGGAACCCTGGGACAGGATCTGGTACGGAAATGAATTTCATTAGAAAATCAGCGACCTGGTTCAGCCTGGCTGTTGTTCTCTGATTGGCTGTCACTCTGGGAGAATCTGCTTCCTAGTGGTGACGAGATCAGCTCCTGGAGAGTTACAAAGAAATAAATTATAATTATGCACACATAAAAGAAGATATCAAAAACAAGAATAAAATGCCTGAAATGCACACCTGGAGGTGATTAGTACACATTTACTTAACAGAACTGCTAAAATCTGAGGAGATGTAGTCTCTATTACCCTTTCTTTAAGATCAATGTAAGCTGATATTTTTTTTAAATCACTCACCTGTGTGGCCAACTTCTGCCACTACTAGACTGAAGAAAGGACCCAAAGGACACCAACACAGTTTTTTAATGTTTTGAGTTTGTTTTATATTTGAAATTCAATGGAGATTTATTGACTTGTTTAATTTATATTGCACACAGTGAGAGTTCAGTTGTCTTTCACAATCAGTGTGCTGCTAAAACGTATATAAATTGGCCGTAATAATCGGTTTTAGATATCGGCCATGAAATTCTTTAAAAATCGGTATCGGCCTTTAAAAAATCCACATCGGCCGGCCTTTGCACAGCAGAAAATGTCACAGCCTCCTTTTTGCTCACAAACACACCAGAACTAATGTTGGGTGTGTCGTGTTTACATCCTGCAGCCTGTGTGATGCTGAACATAGAGAGAGGACAGTTAAATATGTGACTGAGTAAAATCATGAATGCTACTGATAAAAAACAGACACCTAGAAACCCCAATGACTCTGCCATCCCACTGCTTGTGGAATAATTGTACTTAGTACAGGTACATTTAGCAAAAATCAATTCAATTCAAAAATACTTTATTAATCCCAGAGGGAAATTGATGAAGCAAAGGATGTTACAATTCTGTTGTTACTGCGTGCATTTGCTGCCATTTGACCACAGTAAACTTATGCAGTTACTATTTCTTCCATCCAGAATTGCACCATTTTTTCACCATAAATCACTGAATGGAGAGCAGCTCCATCACAGGTCTTCTAGATTTCAGCAAAAGTTAAACATGTTTGGGGGGTAATTTCAAATTCTATTGAGCACGCGAGGTTTAAACAGTTGCATCACGTTCTTTTTTTTTTCGTTATCTGGATCCAGATCCTTCAGAAAAAGCAGCCAGCGTTTAGCGCCTCGCTCCTTCGATTGGGTTCAATAACAAGCAGAAATTCACCAGAAAACCTTAAGAATATCTCTCTTTGTTAAGTTAAAAGCGAATTATTACAGTTCCTGGATGTGTACGTTAATCCTTACCAGGACCGGGCTGCGGGCGGTGGGCTGCAGGCTGGACAAGCGGCGGGCCAGCAGCGCTCGGTAGCTGGTCTCTGGGTCGTCCTCCAGAGCAACGCTGTCCGGCTGAGAGTCCTCCACAATCAGGCACGGGTTCTCGGGCTGAGGCAGGCTCGAGTCCAGCTCACTTCCTCCGGGATCCATGAGGGCAGTCCGGGGACAGGAGGCGTGCTGCTGCTGTTAGCTAACCGAGCAGCATGGAGACATCGAAGAGGGACATGTGAGCCTACGACAGGATATTACCTGACTCAAGCCGGTGTAGCACATTAGCTTTAGCTACACGCTAACGGCTAAAGCTCCGCCCAACAACAAAGAACGTGTTGCCCTTTTCCACTTAAGAGCTAGTCCACTGTGAAGCAAAATCATATTCCTGAGGAACTACACATTTCTCTGTTGACAATTCGCGTATTTCTTTTATAAATTCACAGGAATGTTACTTAAACACAAACACACCCTCTCCAAACATACGTAGACGCCTCCCGCGCTGGAGACCAGCATCGTCGCCGCCATATTGGGTGGGTTTCATCATCTAGCTCCAAACCCAACCGTACTCGACGAGAAGTGAGCAACTATGCCAGTCTTTTGCGCAGCCTACGGTTGCAACAACCGGCGTACAGCCGAGACTAGATCGCGTGGGATTACCTTTCACAAGTAAGATTAAACAATATTGGTTATTTGACCACTGATAATATAGTCGCAACTAACGTAATGTGGCTATCAACAAAATGCTAACGGCATGCACTGCTACTCTCATCTCTTGCTGTGTTGTTTTCTTTTTTCCCTTCATATTTTCAAGGTTTCCCAGGGACACAGAATCAAAGAGGGAATGGGAAGTTGCTTTAAGAAGGAAGGATTTTGTTGCCACCGAGTTTTCCAAGATCTGTAGTGATCACTTCGAGCCAGAGGACTTCGACCGAACGGGTCAGACTGTGAGGCTAAGAGATGGTGTGATCCCATCTCGCTTCAACTTCCCATCTAAACGAAGGGTATGTGCATTTTTATTCTACATGCTAACAGAGGTCTACGCTTCTTGTATGTAAAGTAAAATGTAACCATCGGTTCTTTCTGCACGTTTAGGAATAGACTCCGTGCGTCTTAGCATATGCTACTTCCGGGGGGGAAAACTAGAGCGTTTCACTGACGTTGCGAGCCGCTGCATGTTTACGCTAGGATTTACGGTCGGGTTTTCCATCAGAAGTCAGCCAAATGGCTGAATTAAGCGTCGATTTAAACTTCTCAAGATGTCTCGGGCATTTGCCGAATATATCGTTAGATGATGTTCATCGAATTTTTGATCTTTTTCCCCCGCGCGCGAGAGAGAGGATTCAAATTTTACATCTCCCAGTATTTGTATAGTTTCGAAGGTAAGTCACAACAACATATCCTTCATAATTATATAGAGACCATTAACACCGAAACAGTCATTTTTTATATCTTTTGGCGATTTTTTCACGGGTTGTTGATATGTTGTGTGGGTGTTTGGTTAGGGTTAGCTCATGTGAGTGTAACAGGGGAACATCGGGCTATTGACTAACGTTCCCCCGTAGTTTGAATGCCTGTTTAAGGCATAATAACTGTCACTATACAGGGATGTGCTCCTAAATGTAGACGACGTGTCTTCTCATTTTGTAATGCATTTTGCGTGTGTGTTGAGTGATGTAAACAACAAATGGATCACTTTTCAAACGTAAAAATTAATAATTTGATTTATTTTTTCATGAGAAAATCTGCTTCAAGTGTCTGTATATATTATCTTTGTATTACAGTTCCTGCACCTATAACTTAACAACTAACGTTATTCTGTTACTAACTTTACTAAAATTGTTGTTTTTCTGCAGCGTCTGACAACGATCAGGGCACTGGAGAGGTGGTGGTCAGGGCAGAATGCTTCAGGTCCATGAAGAAGACAGAGAAAGCTCACAAACTCAGCGTATGATCTTAAATAGAGGCATTGTGAAATTGTTGTGTTCAGTGTGTATAATGTAATAGGTTGGATGCAACTTATAGGATGTTGCTAGGATCATGTCAGGCTGTCATATCAGGGACGTGCTCAGAAATCAGTGCATTTGACAAACATGCTATCTTTAAAAATTGATTATATTTCTAGGGATATTCAATATTTATATTAAATACATTGAAATGTTGTACTTTGTAGGTGGTACTGAAAGATTCACAGCCTGTGCAACTGCTGGACTTCACCTGCACGTGTAAGGCTGGAGAAGCTTTATGCAACCACTGTGTTGCTCTTCCTCAATCTGCACACTATTCGCAGTTGAACGTCCAAGTTGTTCCCCCAGTGTTAAGCTGCACTGAAGGTGAACAACAGTGGCATAAGCCAAGAGTTATGGTGAGTCCAATCATCACAGTATTTTTTATGTAACTTTATATATTGTATTTATTTTGACCATATTTTAATAGGGGATAAAGCCAGGCCCTGTGGAGAAGATGGTTGTCCTCTCAGCCAAACCCAAAACAAGAAAGACCACAGAGGGAGTGCGGTAAGTACTGGCTGATGGGGTTTCAGATAATATCACAGCATTTTATAGGGCAATAATATTTAATACAGAATGGGGGGCTTTCTAACACAGGGCTCTAGAACAGTGTTTTTCAACCACTGTGCCGCGGCACACTAGCATGCCGTGAGAGGTTTTTTGAGACATGCACAGGAGCTTCAGATTCAAACACGCCATCAGTGGTAAAATAGTGAGTTATCGGGCCTACCAAGTAATAAAAATGATCGGTTTCAACATTTATGTTTATGTATTTAGCAGACGCTTTTGTCCAAAGCGACTTACAAGTGATAATCGGCATATTGCCCTAGAGCAGGGGTGTCAAACATACGGCCCGCGGGCCGGGTCCGGCCCGCAAACGAGTTATGTCTAGCCCGCGAGATGGTTGTGTAAACTTCATTTTCATACTTTACAATGTAGAGTGAAAATAAACTTATCTTTGTGAGCAAGTTTCCTCTGTAATGAGTATAAATAAAACAAAGCTGCGTTCAAGGCTCACACAAGAACTTGAATCACATCCTGAAGTTGGCCGCCACTCAGGATATTGATGTGCTGATGAAAGCTAAAAGATGTAAAGTAAAATGGGTCAAATATACTTTAAGTGCTGCATGAAACTGATCTAGCCATGTGATCTGTAAGCTCTTTGAATCACTAAGGAATGTTTTTTTATTTATTGATTTATTTTTATTTTTTTTTTAATTTTCAAGTACACATCAGGTGTTGTACTTGTACTATTTTGGATACACTGTCCTCAGGCTCCAGCCTTGTTTTATATTGATTGTATTAAAACAAAGAAAACAATCTGAAGTTGTTTTTAATTTACCGGTCTGGCCCACTTGGGACTAGATTTCCCTCAATGTGGCCCCTGAGCTAAAATGAGTTTGACACCCCTGCCCTAGAGGCTAACAATAACAACAACAACATTGACATCAGTCATGGAGAGGAGGGAACAAGGGGTGGACAGTAGAGAGGGGGGACGGGTGCAGGGAGGGTGCTAGTTTAGAAGATGCTCTCTGAAGAGCAGGGTCTTCAGGAGTTTCTTGAAAATTGAAAAGGAAGCCCCTGTTCTGGTAGTGCTTGGAAGGTCATTCCACATTTGTGGAACGATGCATGAGAAGAGTCTGGATTGTCCTGAGCGTGGTGTAGGCACTGCTAGCCGACGATCCTGTGATGACCGTAGTGGCCGGGCCGAGACTGCATTGCCCTTCTAACTTGCCTTTGCAAGAGGATTCAGGTAGATGGGAGCCGTACCATCTCGGACTTTGTATGCTAGTGTTAGCAATTTGAATTTGATGCGTGCTGCTAGCGGTAGCCAGTGGAGCTCAATGAACAGAGGGGTGACGTGTGCTCTTTTTGGCTGATTGAAGACCAGACGCGCCACTGCGTTCTGGATAGGGATGGGTACCTTTGACATTTGAATCGATTCGGTACTAATTCCCGGTACCTAGGAATCGATACCGGTACTTAACGGTACCAATTTTCGATACTTTTGAGTGTTTATTATTTAATTGTCTTTTATAATTAAATATATATTTTTCTCAATATATAACAATATTTGATAAATATCACGATAAATAACATACAACTGTTTGTATTTTAACATCGTCCTTGTAGTTTTATAAGTTGATAATTAAACTGAAGCAAACATCTTTACTGTGAACTAAATTTACTGTGTATCTTCATTCCTTTTACCATCTTTTTTCATCTTAAACAGTTTATTTAACTGCTGGAGCAGATTAAAACGATGATGCCTCACACTTACCCTCAAATTCCACTACCTCCGCCACGAACGCCGGAGCAAAATCGGTCCCGTTGTAGTCAATCAGAGCACTTCCACTACTGCGGCCATACTCCGGCAGTGCGGCGCAGTGCGCCGCCCTCTGTTCCGGCATCCGGCAAAAATAGAATCAATCCTATTTTTGCCGGACGCCGGAGCAACTCCGCAGTAAATGGACAGGAATCACAACCGCCCAACAGGAAAAGGAGCAAGCACAACTTCCGTTTTTCACAATAAATCGATAAACAAAAGGCGTTTTTTGTTTCATATGCACAGGTTTAACAACTTTTAACAACTATCAATGGTGGCTGAAGTTTAAATGCACAAAAGTAAGCCATAAATACAGTTTCCACTATCAAAGCAGTCACACTTTGTTGATCCAAACACTGCTGATCTCTCAACACAAATGATGGGCAGATTAAACAGTTCATTTCGATGCTTCTCCCACACAACGGGTGTTTGGATCTAACTTCCGCGTTTATTGCTCGGACTGTATCGCAAGATCTCGAAAATCCCGCGCATGCTTGTTTGCCCACCTCAGGTCTCCGCACCGGAGCGGAGCCGTTGTAGAGCGGGTACCAGTAAAAATTGAGTTCAGAAGCGAGCGGAGGCGGACCGGAGCGGAGCGGAGGTAGTGGAATTTGGGAGTTAGATCGTTGTCGCTGGTTTCATCTTCACCCAATCACCCGTAGCATTTAGTAAAGTGAAGCCAAACTTTAGAGCTCGTTCATGTTCTTCTAGTCGGAAATTCGGAGTTCCGAGGAGAAAGCTTCCGTTCCGCTAATGGTGCGTTCGCTAACATATCAAGCTAATGTTATCTTAAACATTTTATTCACCTACCGGAGCAGATTAAGATGAGGATGTCTCACTTAGATCGTTGTCGCTGGTTTCATCATCACCTAGTTACCCATCACATTTAGTGAAGTGGACCCAAGCTTTAGCGTGCATTCTTTCTACCATGCTGCTCTGTTTACAATTGGCTCGCAGGGACCGATGACATAACGCTCTTGCACATGCGCAGCGGTCTTGGCAAGTTCTCGTTATGAAGGACGGGTACCGAAACGAGGCACCGTTTGAAATGACGTGAATCGGTGCTCGGTCGGTACTATCAGATTTCAGATTTATTGGCCAAGTAAAATTACATTTACAAAGAATTTGTCTTCGGTAGATGTTCGCTCTCTAAAACATACAACAACCACAATAAATGAGAATAAAAATACCTAAAAACACATAAGAACATGTATACCCACACACATGTTCATTTACACACACACCTATATACATATATACATACCCACACACGCACGCACGCACACACACACACACACACACACACACACACACACATCCATAAGCATACTGAATTAGTATTAAAAACTATAGTAAAAGGATGGTAAAAGAATCTACAGATTCAGGAGAGAAATGGCTGAAGGAAAGAAACTGTTCTTGTGTCTGGTAGTTTTTGTGTACAGTGATCTATAGCGTCTGCCAGATGGGAGGAGATGGAAGAGAGTAGATGCAGGATGTGTGGCATCTTGGACAATATTCACTGCCTTTTTCCTGGTCCTGCTGATGTACAGTTCCTGGACAGAGGGCAGTTGGGCACCAATGATTTTTCCTGCTGTTTTAATAATACGCTGTAGTCTGCATTTGTCCATTTTTGTGGCTGACCCAAATAGACAGTGATGGATGAGCAAAGTATGGATTCGACTGCAGCAGTATAGAAGATGATCAGCAGCTCTTGTGGTAGGCCATACTTCCTTAGTTGCCGTAAGAAATACATCCTCTGCTGAGTCTTTTTGAGGATGGAGTTGATGTTTGTTTCCCACTTCAGATCCCTGGAAATGATAGTTCCCAAGAACTTGAATGAGTCCACCATTGACACTGGGCTGTTGGATATTGTGAGGGGGGGCAGCACTGTGGGAAGCTTCCCAAAATCCACGACCATCTCCACAGTCTTAAGGGTGTTAAGCTCAAGATTGTGCTGACTACACCAGACCACCAGCCTCTCAACTTCTCGCTGATAAGCAGACTCATCACCATCCTGGATGAGCCCAATGACAATGGTGTCATCTGCAAATTTCAGGATTTTTACAGCCGAGTCATTAGAGGTGCAGTCATTGGTGTACAAAGAAAAGAGCAGTGGAGAAAGGACGCACCCCTGTGGTGTACCGGTGCTGATCAGCCTTGTGCCAGACGTAACATTGTTCAGCCGCACATGCTGGCTCCTATTTGTTAGGAAGCTGGAAATCCACTGACACATAGCAGGGGAAACAGTGAGCTGAGAAAGCTTTGAGGTGAGGATTTCTGGTATAACGGTGTTAAAAGCAGAGCTAAAATCCACAAACAATATCCTTGCGTAGGTCCTTGGTTGATCAAGATGTTCCAGGATGAAGTGCAGCCCCATGTTAATTGCATCATCCACTGACCTGTTTGCCCTATATGCAAACTGCAGGGGATCCAGCTGGTGGCCTGTGGTGCTTTTAAGATGGGACAGCACCAAGCGCTCAAAGGACTTCATGACTACTGATGTCAAAGCCACGGGTCTGTAGTCATTCAATTCGGTAGGGGAGGATTTCTTCGGTACTGGGATGATAGTTGAGCTTTTGAAGCATGATGGAACCTCACACAGCTCCAGCGCTCTGTTGAATATCGTTGTGAAGACAGGTGCTAGTTGGACAGCACAGGTCCTGAGGCAGGAAGGAGTTACTCCATCTGGGCCTGGTGCCTTCCGTACTTTCTGTCTCCTAAAGATGTTGCAGACATCCTCTTCCTTCACAAGGAACGCAGCTTGTGATTTAGAGGAAAGAGGAGTAAAGCCGGGCGTACACTGTGCGACTTTTTCACTCGCAGCGTTCAGCTTCAGCTCAAACTGTACGACTTCCTCGCAGAGCAGATCTCACGAGTCATGTGCTCACACTGCACGACCCAGTTCTCGCATGCGACCTGACTGCTCACACTGTACGTCTGGTAGCAACACGTCGGCCCTAAAAATGTGCTAAAAATAGCAGTTTTTACTCAACACGTCAGACTTTTTTGTCTTGCCTGTTGTTCTTCGGGAGTGCTGCAGGAGGACACACAGGGATTTATGGGGGTTGGATGAGGAAAACGAAATAAAGAAAGTGAATCTGTGTTTTGTGATCAGTTTAATTTGACATGAACACGACAAACACGCTTTCTTGACAATCTTTGTGAGTAAAAAAACATGTAGAAACAAAAACGAACAGCGTGTGTTATTAGGGAAATAGCGAGCGACCGGCCGGCGTTGATGCAGGATTGCGCGCGCATGCGCCGTGAGCGGTTCTGATACTTTTTGGATCGTAGCTGCTCGCAGCTGCTCGCAGCGCCGCTTCAACAGTGCGATACCCTCACGAGGGACGAGCGAAATATTAAACACACCAGAAGTCCCTGCGACCTCACGACTGCTGATCGGCGGCTGGTCACGTGGTGTTAATCGCCTCTCGTAACCCCCTGTACACTACACGACCGCTCGGCGCAAAACTCGCCCCGATGTCGTGGCTTCTCGCACGACTGGAAAATCGGCTCAAAAAAGTGAAAAAGTCGCACAGTGTACGCCCGGCTTAAGAGTGTCCAGGTGAGGGGTGGCGGCTGCAGCTATGCTGGAGTGGAGGAGGGGTGTGACATTCCTTTCCTCAAAGCGGCAGTAAAAGCCATTTAGCTCCTCAGCAAGACCATGATTAGCATCAGAAATGGAGGATGGTCTCCTGTAGTTGGTAATTTGCTGAATGTTTCTCCACAATAATGTGGGGTTGTTGGCTGTAAACTGGTTTTTCAGCTTTGCTGCATACTTAATTTTAGCAGCTCTGATCTCCTTGTTCAACGTGTTCCTGAGTGATTTGTACAGAGGCCTGTCTCCTGCCCTATAAGCCTGCTCCTTTGCCCGTCTCAACTGGCTCAGATTTGCTGTAAACCATGGCTTGTTGTTATTAAAGGTGCGAAAAGTCTTTGTTGGCACACACACTTCCTCACAGAAGGTGATGTAGGATGTCACAGTGTCCGTTAGCTCGTTCAGATCGCCGGTGGCATTTGCAAATACTCTCCAGTCTGTACAATCAAAACAGTCCTTAACTCCTCTTTTGCTTCATTTGTCCATTTCCTCACTGTCCTGATGGCTGGCTTTACAGATTTTAGTTTTTGTTTATAAGTGGGGAATTCGGTCGGTACCTTAAAAAGTACCGAATTCGGTACCCATGCCTAGTTCTGGACCATTTGAAGAGGTCTCACAGTACAGCCTGGAAGACCAGTTAGAAGGGCATTGCAGTAATTGAGGTGGGAGATGACAGTAGATTGCACCAGGAGCTGGGTGGCATGTTGTGTTAGGTATGGTGTGATCTTTCGTATGTTATACAGCGCAAAGCGGCATGAACGAGCAACAGAGGCAACATGATCTTTAAAGCTCAGGTGTTCATCAATCACAACACCCAGATTTCGAACTGCCTTTGAAGGAGCCAGAGATAGGAAGTCATTTTGGATTGAGATATTGTGCTGTATGGATGGTTTTGCTGGGATGACAAGTGGTTCAGTTTTAGAGAGGTTGAGTTGGAGATGGTGGGATTTCATCCATTTTGATATGTCGGAGAGACAGTTTTATATTCGTGCAGAGACAGTGTGGTTGTCCGGTGGAAATGACAGATAGACCTGGGTGTCGTCTGCATAGCATGCATGTCCACATTATGTATTGATTACAATGTTTCTGTATGTGTGTTCTTAACATTCAGGAGCAAACTGTACAAAGGCCTTCACGGGGACCTTCCTGACGGTTCTGCGGGTTTCTGAAGTCTACCAACCATTCTCCGACACTGACCGGCCTATGATCTGCAGCATGGGAATAGGCAAAGATATCCCACTGGTGGACTCACTGCTCGGCAAGGTGCAACAAGGAAGTCCACTTTCTTATAAACAACCACCCAAAGAGAAAGTGAAGGCCCTCCATAATGCTCCACCTCCTCCACCATTGCCTCTGCAAGACTACAGACTGAAACCATCAGAATGCATGTTTGTCTGTTCCAGGAAGCAACAGCTGCACATGAAAAGTCTTGAGGTGACCCTCGAAATGTCCCGGAGCATAGAATGTGCTACGCGAGAGCAGTGTGTGCGTGCTGATTGGCACAATGTACGTAGACCACAAGTGACTGCATCTCGATTTAGAGAGATCTGTCATGTGGGTGAGCTCTCCGAAGAGCTGCTGGCTGAACGCATCTTGAATGGTACTTGCCAGACAGGCACTATGAAGACAGGCTTAGAGTTAGAGGCAGATGCTATCTGGGATTACTGCCAGATAAAACACGTGAACCACTACAAATGTGGATTTGTGGTGCACCCGGATGCACCATGGATTGGTGCATCACCAGATGGTATCATTTTTGACCCATTAGGGCATCCTCAATTTGGCCTATTAGAAATAAAATGTCCAAACATTAAAAATGATGTAGACGCACCTTACCTCAAGGTCATCAGTGGGACATTGCAGCTTAAACCATCACATGCCTATTATTGGCAAGTTCAGGGCCAGCTGCTAACTACAGGGATGAGTTGGTGTGATTTTGTGGTCTCTGCTCAAGAAGATGTGTTCATCCAAAGAATACAGAGGGATGAGGGTGTGATGGAGACAATGAAGTGTAAGATAGACATGTTCTATTTTCATGTGTTCATGGACAAATTCCTTGCACTGTCATAAATGGTTAGCTTGTTATTCCTGACTTAAATGTCATCAACACACATGGTCTGAAAAGGCATTTGTATTATTTTCCATGTTGTTCAATTTTTTTATGTATTAATATCTGCAGACTTTGTGTTTAAACCATTAAATAAATGTTCATATGTTTACTGTTATAAATTTCAAAGTATGTTAAAATATAGTTGATCATTTGAAATTTGTGTTTTTATTTTTGAATTCCAGGAAAATAGTATTTATCATCTTTAAATCTATTGCAGTCAATAAGAAGCACACAAAACAGAGCAAATGGCGGTTCTGTTAAAGGAAGACGGTTTTATTTGCAAAGTAAACAATAAAACATCTATCACTGAACTTTATTTAACCATGGAAGGGGGTGTGTTTTCAATTTTACTTAAAAACAAAATCAGCTACTTCTACTGTTGGGGAATAACTATTTACATGAATTTAAAATACATATTACAAAACCATAAAACAGTTACTCAAACTTAGTAGTAACACTTTCATCTCCATTTCACTATTAAAGGTAAGAATTTTGTATTCAGTAACAAAAAGAACTGCAGATTATTTTTCCAAATCCTGGCTACTTCTCCCACATACTACTACACAGACAATACCAATTTCAAGCTTTTACTCAAACACCCATTTTTTGACCAGGGGTCCGTATTGGTAGTTTGTGAGGAGAAATGCTACAGTAAAAATTTGGTTAATATTTCCGGAAATGGAAAGAGGATGACTGTGTCGAAAAGTTTGTTTTCTTTAACCCTCCTGATGAGCCTCTCCACGTGGACCCTCAGACGTGCAATGGACTGGGTTCTAAGCACATCCACCTCTGACATTTGGGCTTACTTGGCCAAAAAGGTTGGGCGATGGACTTTCCCGGGCACTAGCTCATCGATCAGAAACCCTTTGTCCACCATTACATCCATCGTCCGTTAGGAGGGAGGAGATGCCGGAGTGACGGAAAATGTCCTTGTCACTTATGGAGCCTTCAAAAAGTGCTGACACAAATGTGAGTGCTCCATGGGGGGACATGCCAATGAACGCTTTGAAGGTACAGTGTGACTTGAAAGCTGAAAACACCTCGCTCTGGAGCAGAAGGGAGGAGGGTGTTTGGCACCTCATTTCAGTACAGTCAAGAATGACCTGAGTATTTTTGTAAGGGCCACTGAAATCTGTGGGGCAGTTTGCTCTCACTCTGTCAGGTGCCATCCAGATGGAGACAGATCCAAGCAAGGTGTACAAAAAGTTGGACCGTGACACAAGTATTCTACTCTCTGTAGCTCTGTGGATGTTAAACTTGTGACAAAGTTCCCTTTGTGTACAGCCGGTTGCCAGATAATTGAGGAACAGAAACAGCTCATCAATTGGCAACAATTTCTGGAAGAGAGAGAAAAAAATGGTCCAGTCAGCAACAAAAATATGTAATCAACACAGAACAACCAGGTTGTAATTTTGTTGAACTTACAGTTGGTCTGTTCATAGGGCTCTCGGTGGATGTGCTGGTAGAAAGGCTCTTCTGACTGCTGGTGACCCTCACCATTCTGCTTGTTGCCTCTTCAATTAGGTTCCAAAAGGCCATCAGATGCTCATATGATGGAAATCTGTTGTGGATGTAAATGTTATTTTTCTGGAGTGATTGCTAATTTTCAGATCAAACTTAAATGGAAACAAAGGGGTGCCATCATGAAATTATTTTAATATATATATATATATATATATATATATATATATATATATATATATATATATATATATAGATAGATAGATAGATGGATAGACAGATCGATAGATCTACAATGGTATAAATATATAGGGTAACTTAAAAACTTCAGGATTACTTGCCTTGTATAGTACCAAATGTCATCGGGTGATGTGGCAAATCGCTGCAGTCCAAACCCCTGAGTGAGGTGTTATGACTCAAGCTGCTGCCTGAGCTCCTCAATCTCCCTTGACATAGATTCATATTTAATGCGATCTACGACAATCCAAGAGCTTGCTGCATAATCATGATCTTTAGTCATGGGGATGGAGGCTGGATCAGACTCAGCATAACCCGCGATAGGGATATTGGTGTTTCCATCCTCTGTGTTGTCGTCCTCGGTTGCCATAGCCACGGTGTCAACAGGCCGAGGGCGGCGTTCCCAAACTCTGGGTCCCTCTGACTTATTCGTGTAGTCATTCCAGTGGAATAACGACGGAACAACTTTTGGCTGAAGACATCGCTTTCCAAAGGAAGACAAGAAGATCTCGCCAGTCTCAAAATGCCGACTACACACTCTAGAGCTGGCCGTAACTGAAGCGGTCCCGTCTGATTTTTATCAGCCATTGTGCCCGCAACTCAGGATCCTTTGGAAAGGAGTGAAAACTAAAGCTTGGTTTATGCTTGACGCATTCACTTTCCGCTTGGTGAAGCGGCTCGCGGATGAAACGCGCTTCACAACTCGCAGCGTTTATGGTTCGTGTGGCTTGTCTCTGCGGTGAGCCAATATTCTCCAAAACTGAACGGGGCAGCATGGAGCTCTACGGCATGCACCCAACACTACACCATAGTAGAAGTAAAAATTACTGTTTACAACATGGCATTTCAGCATTTTTTAACAGCGTCCTCGTCTTTTCCGACAGTGTGAGCTATTTCTCTCCAAGAATTATTAACAACATGTTGATCACGGTGATCTCTGAGAGCTGAATCATACAAATGTCTGTATTGACAAACCTCTGCCATACTAGTTCTTGCCGGTTCGCCATGTTTTTCCGCGTCCAACCGTCCGGGGGTTAGAAAATTTCCTAGGTGCGCAGTGCGGAAATTTTGGGCCGTGCGGAGGCGCGGTGGAGGGGCGTGGTTGTTAAAATGACGCAATTTTGCCGCGCATAAACCAACCTTAATGGTTTTGTTAAATCTCCCCCCAGCAGTACACAGCGGGACGCAGCAGTGATGAGTGTTCCTACCTTCTGCTCTTTGTAGCTTTATGGCATGCATCCAACACTACACCATATGCTTGACGCATCCGCGAGGTTTGCACGGCTCCGCGCGGCAAAATTGTGTCATTTTAACAACCACGCCCCTCCACCGCGCCTCCGCACGGCCCATACTTTCCGCATCGCACACCTAGGAAATTTTCTAACCACGCGGACGGTCGGACACGGAAAAACATGGCGGACTGGTAAGAACTAGTATGGCAGAGGTTCGTAAATACAGACATTTGTATGATTCAGCTCTCAGAGATCACCGTGATCAACATGTTAATAATTCTTGGAGAGAAATAGCTTGCACTGTCGGAAAAGATGAGGGCGCTGTTAAAAAATGCTGGAATGCCATGTTGTAAACAACAGCAATTTTTACTTCTACTATGGTGTAGTGTTGGATGCATGCTGTAGAGCTCCATGCTGCCCCCTAGACTGGACTGATGTGATGGGACCACATCAGTCCAGTTCTGGCCTTCCTGCACTGGCTTCCGATTTCCTATTGCTCACAATTCAAAATACTCGTCTTTGTTTATCATTTCTTCCAGGGTGGTGCTCCCCCCTATCTGGCCACACTCCTGAACAGACGTTCCCCATCACGCGCTCTGCGCTCCTCTGACCAAGGCCTGCTCGCTGTCCCTCAGTCTAGGTGTCGTACCCGTGGGGACCGGGCTTTCTCAGTCCTAGCACCGTTACTCTGGAACCAGTTGCCACCCTCAGTTAGGCTGTCCCCTTCTCTGCCAGTCTTTAAGAATCACCTAAAAACACACCTCCTCCGCTTGGCGTTTCCAGAACATGTTTGATTATGGCCCTCTATTATGTTGAATCCATTCCACAGTTTTCATTGGTACACTCAATCCATCCACTCAATCCAATTGTGTTTCACACATTTGTATTTTACCGGAATGTTTCATCTATCTTGTAAATTCCATTTTGTATTTTGTAATTTGAATTTCTTTTATTGTTGATTTATTCAGTATAATTACTTACAACTGTACCATGTTCAGCGCTTCGGGCTTCCTGACAGGGTTGCGGAAGGCGCTTTATAAATAAAGCTTTGATTGATTGATTGATTGATTAAAGTTTGGGAGAATATTGGCTCACCGCAGAGACGAGCCACATTAACCATAAACGCTGCAAGTTGTGAAGCGCGTAACATCCGCGAGCCGCATCATGCGTGAAATACGCGATCATTCCGTTTTTGTTTTTGACAACAGTAGTAATTCAGCAAAACAAAAGCACTAAAAAGTTAGCAGAAATGAACAACTCTACATCCGGTCTCAAAACAGGAAGTTAGCCTTTTCTCGTGCACAGGGTCTGGTCAGGCTGGTATGTTGTGTATTACACTACACTGTGGGATACGAGGACATTTTTGTGTTATTTTCAAGTATGTGTTTCTTATATTTTAGCTTGTCGCAAAAAGGATGGCAACAACTTCCAGCAAAGCTGAAGAGAACCCACCAGTGGATATTTGTCAGCATGTCCCTTTAAGTAAACCTCAACCCAGTGCTGTGAGTTTTTGTATTTATTATGTTCCTTTCAGCTGTGAGCATCACTCTGGTTAGGTTAAAATATCTCTTTTTCCAACTCTTTCCAGACATACCAGTTATAGACACACACACACACACACACACACACACACACACACACACACACACACACACACACACACCTTCTCTTTCTCACACTCACAGTGCTTGCAGTGACATTGCATTGTGGCGTGATATAAACATCACTGAAAATATTTTCATCCTTCATCCTATTAGGACCACTCCTATGCATTGTCCAGTTCTCCCACTCACCTAAAAGCCAGACTCAGTCAGGCTTTGGCCAGAGTAGAGAGTCTAGAGCGGGAGAACCTGAACTCAAAGGCTCGAGAACGGAGGACAAAAAATATAATAAAGGGGCTACTGGAGATTCTGAAGGACAAGATCCTCATAAACGAGTTGAAGGAAGGACTGGACGTCCACTCAGGTCAAATGAATTGATAACACAACTTTGAATTTCATCAAATGTTTATACTCTCTGTCAGACATTATAAAGGTCTCATTTCAAGGGAACTTACTAATTTAGTATTTGTTAATTGAATTTCAGATGTTCCGATGGACCTCTCTTCAAAGCAGAGCTGTGAAAACAAGGAGGACCAGAGAAGGTTTGCCCTCACACTAAACATCCATGGTCCAAGAACTTCTTCCCCTGACGTATCCACAGACATTGCAAAGGTGTGGTACATGTTTTTTATTCCACTTTTTAACATGGTGGTTAAAAAACCTAAAATATTTCAGCTCTACATACTTTGCTGTACAAAAAACAGGGAACTGATGTACAGGTTTTGAGTTTCTTGGTGCCATCGTCACTAATTTTAAAAGTCTTTAAAACAAAAACATTCTCAGAGAAAAAGAAGAAGTGCCCAAAATAGAGATCTAAGTGTTACAACACTTAAAAAGCTATTTATTTTGTTTGTGGAAAGGTGGATGGAGTCTTTGGACGCCAAGCATGGGCTCAACCTAATGGTGCTGGACATGTTGCAGAAAAGACGGGAAGAAGACCCTGCTAATTATGACTCTGTGGCCCTCGTGTTGGATGCCATCATCACCAAAGACATGTCCAGTGCAATCCCTATACCCAGAAAAATGTCTGGATATGGGGATGACATGGATGAGACTGATGCAGCTACGGGGGTGCTTATTTTAATTTAGTTTGGATTTCAGTGTCGTTGGAATCTCCAGTCGCCCGCTACATGTCAAAGCTTCTGTCACCAGACACACGGAAGGTCCTGGTTGTCTTTGTTCTGGCAGAATTACATGCACGTGGCACAAGAGCGGTCTGCATGACCGTTGAGGACTTTTTTGAACATCCAGTGATCCACCCTGCATGTCTGTGTCACATGTTGAAACTGGCACACAACATGTTGCAGGCTTATAGCGCAATGAACGTGTAAAAATGTAAAACGTATACTGGGTCTCTGCTCCAGACCCCTTCCTCACGTAAACCTTTATCAGAAAGGATTTGATTGGTTCAGGGTTGGGTTAGGATTAGGGTAGTGCCATAAAACTAACTGGCATTCTGCTGTGACAAAGACGTCACAGCAGAATGCCAGTTAGTTTTATGGGTTTAGTGCCATTGACTTTTATTATTTATTCTGTATTTCCGCTGAGTAAATTCACAGTTTAGGTCTTTTTTTTTCATTCTTCAACAGAACTCTACCACCCCTCAGTTCTTCCAAAGTTTTATTCAATGGGGGCCTGTTTTTTCTAGATTTTTAAGTGGTCTTCATCCTCTATAAAGGCTCATTGTTATAATAATAATAATTATCTGAAATACAAGTCTTTGATCACCATGGTTCTGTGATAATGTTCTAGATCATACAGTTCCGTATGGTACTTAATCCTGCAGGGTGTGGACTGGTGAAAATGTTCTTTTGTGTTAATAAATGTGAGGGCACTTCAAGGTTTTACGAGCTATTCTATGGACTCCTTCCACCTGCTAAGATAAATCATGTAAAATAGACTAATCTGGGCCATTTGGTCCCTCGGTGGGATTTCTGAGCCCTACACAGGTCCCTGAAGGTTTTTTGAGGAACTCTGGAAAAAAATGCTATATAGGTTTTTCCTTTTTTCATTAAAAATACCCTCACTGTAGAGTTGCTGCATTTTGTCGTCAGCACTGGTTATTTTTAGATATTTACTTCCAGAACGTCTCCATATTACCATCAGTGTAGTAAATCTTAAAGATGAATCTATAGAAACTTTAGATCAGTTTCTTACATATCATCTCCATCCCTTTCTACGAATATGCCATTACCCTCTTCCTGTCATCTAAAATATGCTGTAATACTATCAGTGTTGGAAACCTAACTGATGTGAATCTCCTTTTTATAGCATAAGGTGATTTAGAGTTATTAAAACCACAAAGACATTAGATTAGATGCATTTTCTAATGGGTTCCTAATCTTGTGCCGTGAACTCAATTTTGAAGATGAATGCACAGCATCTTAAATATTATCATGACTTTGTCATCATCATCTGACATCCTCTGTTTCCATGGAGACACCACATTTTAGTAACCCTGCAGATCAAGCTTGTGTGGTTCACAGAGAAGATACAAAAGCACCCATTGGCTGACCGACTGAAGCTGGAAAGGTTGAAGTCTTTAGAATGAACATAACTAAGTCTGAAAAACCACAGTCACCAGGAGAAAAGGTCTCCTAAACTCAGGACCGTCTGTGCCTGGAGACCCTGAAGAGTTATTACAGCCACCAGTCTGCATCTGTCTGGTAAAAGCCAACACTTAAAGGCAGAAGGACACTCCGTGCATCGTGTGATAATCTTGGAGAAATAAAATGGCATCAGTGGCTCCGTAAAGATTAATCTCCCCAATAAGGTCAGTTCAAGATCAGACTGCAGGCACTGTTAAACGGGAGTATCCTGGGCTGCAGCGGTATCACGGTTGCTTTACAGGTATTACCTCTATGAAAGCAGGCTAACTAAATGCCTACATGTCTTCTACTAAATGCCTGATTCTTTGGATTTCACAAGCCATGTCAACGCTGTGCATAAAGTTGACCTATAGGAGGACGTGCACAACTACCAACTGCACTTCTTGGACTGTGCTGTGCAAACTGGACATGATGGAAGTCTCAGCGTGAGGCCTAATGGTAGCCTACTCACACAGACCCGTAGCTTTACTTTTGGGCCATTCCCATCTGTACCGGGTCGGCCCGGGCCGGGTAGCCCCAGTCGGCCCCAGCCTGGCCCGGTTGATTCCACACATCCTTGTCTTAAGCCCATGTGGGCTGATTCTACCCACCAATCAGAGGCTTGCTCTAATGGAAGGTGTGAATGGGCTGATTCTACCCACCAATCAGAGGCTTGCTCTAATGGAAGGTGTGAATTTGCTGTCAGCAGTGGGCGTGTTGGCCCTGGTCGGCCTGAAGCAGTACCCCTTGGGAAGAGGGCCGAGAATGAGCCTTGGTTGGCCCGGGAAAATTCCAGGCCACCCAGATATGTAAACAACCTACGCTACCCGGCCCAGGCCGACCCGGTACAGGTGGGAATGGGGCTTTAGACTCACATCACCAACTGCAGCACAAGCTTTAGACCAGCCCAAGGGCCACAACCCACCCCTCGTCTACATCACTTTCTGTTAATTATCAGGGACAGCTGCAGCTCAGGAGGAAGAGCGGGTTGTCCAGTAATCGGAAGGTTGCAGGTTCGATCCTGGCTCCCACCAGAGAATGCTGCTGTTGTGTCTGAGCAAGATACTTAATCTACCTTGCTGGTGGTGGTCTGAGGGACCGGTGGCGCCAGTGTTTGGCAGGCCTCACCTCTGGCAGTGCGCCCCAGGGCGGCTGTGGCTACATCGTAACTCATCACCACCAGCATGTGAATGGGTGAATGACTGGTTGTGCTGTGAAGCGCTTTGGGGGGCTGAAGAACCCTAACAAGGCATACAAATGCAGGCCGGGTAGTATAACAGCAGCAACTTAACTGTGTGGTTTACAAAATGTTTACAGTGCTGCAGTTTACTCTGCTGATGGCGAGTTTACAATTGATTATGACAGTTTACAACAACATGTTGCATTCAAAAGAAGAGACGTAAGGTCGACAGCGAAAATAGAAAATGTAACGGCGACTGGACTGGTATGGATGCAGCACGCATTCAGACTTCTGAGAGAAAACCCGTCTACCGAGTCATTCGCAAATTAAAGAATAAATGTGTGGAGGCACTTCAAGACGACTCACGCCATCTTTGATAATGAATATCCACTGGGCTCGGAGGCTTGACAGACAACAACGAAACACTGACTCAAAACTAGCAGGTAAGTTGTGCGATTTTCACCCGCAGCTGCACTTGCAGCAGGAAGCTTCCGGCATCTCTGTGAATTGCATGGAAACGATGAGACCATTTGCAGATGCAGACACTACTTTTCTCTCTGGATTGCCGCCACACCATATTAACCTAACTTCTAGTCTTGCTCGGTCCATGAAGAGTCTTCTTATTATAGATGGATCAAAGTGTGCTGTCGTACGAGCACTAGACACTTATCTTCCATGCTTTAAAGGCCAGCAGTGATTTCATTCAAAGTGTGCTTGTTATGTTTGTATTTGCATAATATGATGTAACTGGTGTTACTGGGAGTTTATGTGACCGTTATCTCAGACCAGCTGAAGCAGGTCATGTTTGGATTTTACGTATGCACAAAGCAACTGCTGACCTTGGAGCTGTCAAAACTAAATCTGGTGTGTGTTGCAGCTTTTTAACTTTTGCACTAGAAGCCAGCACCTAATGTAATTTGACTGCGAAATAAAAATGTAGAAAATGCGGTGGCGCTTTGTTTTAATGGTAGGGAAACGTGTGGCCCTCTGGCAAAAGCCTTAGGACCACTGGCCCAATGAAAAATCAAACTGAATATTGAAAATCAGCGGACAAAGATGAGTAAATAAAAAAGACAGCTTTCAAATGATGATTGAATTCATTTAGAAAGACACTGGTTTCACCAGCCTTAGCTGCATTTCAGCATGTGGTAGGAGTTTTGGAGGAACGTTATATCTCTTTACGGAACTGTTTCAGTTCAGCCACAATGGAGAGTTTTCCTGTCTCAGTCAGGATGTAGAGATCAGCAAGTGATCAATGTCCACGCGCGCACGCACACGTGTTTTGTAAACATTCGACTTTTGTCTCATCTAGCCAAAAAAATATGTTCCCAAAGGGATGATCAAGACATTTTTGGTAAACTTGAGATGGACCTTTAAATCCTTTTGGTAAGTGGATTTGGTTTTAAAAATCTCCCATAAGGATATTTTTGCCCCTCTCACACTTCTTGTTGAATCGTGACCTCTGACCTTACCCTAATGTGGCCTGGGTTATTTAGATGTTGTTCTGGGTTCTTTTGGTCTTTACCTTCTGTAGAAATGTGATGTGTTTTTTTTTTATTTTTTATTTTTTGACATAGTTTCCGTTGTCAGATACTACTGAAGTGATTTCTTAGTCCTACAGGTTTATCAGGCCTGGGCGTGGCTAAGAGAGCAAACTCAATTTTACAAATAATGTGGTTCATCACAGATCGTACAAAAATAAAAATGAGGTAATTGCCTTTTCACATTATAGGACCAGGCTGGTTTGGATATCTGAACCAAAACAAAAGAAATCCACGAGAAGCCTGTTCTCAGCAGGGTTGTTGTTTTTGTTTAGTGGGCTGCAGCCTGATGTCTAAGACCACAACAAAGCTCCTCCTGCTGAATGATCGGGTAGCAATACATTTGAAGGTGTTTATTTTTTTCTCATCAGTCTAACTGTGAATGGTTTCATCCTGGTTTGCCTTTTGGTGGTTTGTCCCTCTTCAAGGTTCTCCATCCATTCAGCTCCCAGTCAGCTGTTTATTCTGGGCCTGGTCAGAGCAGCAGGGCTTCTGACCGGCATCCATCATGCTAACGGTGAAGTGGAGACATCCTGACTGATATTAACGCACCGAGGATACCACATTCAGCTGAACGGCCGACAAGCAGCTCCTTTTCATAATAAAAGGAGGAAGCATCACTCCATCTCCAGCCGGTCCAGCCTCCTGCAGCCATCCTCCCCGACCGGTACCGCAAAGTTCAGCGTTACGTCGTTCATGTCTGCAGACACCCACATGAACAAATGCGCACCCAGACACAAAATGTCTAATATGAGCCACCTCTGCAGGAACCGGCGGACGCAGAAGCGCACACGCATCTCCCCTCCCCTCCCTCCGCCATTATAACACAATTATTCCCAATTTAGCGCAACGCTAAAATACACAAGAGATTTACCTGATTCGGGATTAATCTGTCTGCTCCTGGGTGTTCCTATTTGTTTCAGAGTCCCGCTGGTTACAATAGGAACGAGTCAAACAACGCGCACCTCCTCGCGTCTGTTTCCTGGGAGTCGGGGTGTGGGAAGCGTGGCACGTAAAAAGGATGCAAAGGCATTTTAAATGTGGATCTGTCTGAGAGGACATGTTATGCACAAATGCGTAATTCTGAGCTCAGTTCACAATTATAGACTCGGGTGGTGTCAGACTTCAAAGAAAAGGACAAGAACCAAAACAATTTAAACCTAAAACGTTTTAACGTCAGTTTGATCTGAACAAACTTTTTACTTTAAAATGTCTCCATCATCAATCATAGATTGATGTTTTTCTGTACTTTTCTTAGATCCAATGACTATTAATGGTATTTTATAAGAAAATAACCTAAAAAAAACTCACACTTTTTGACTTAAACAAACAAACAAAAATGCAAAATAAAAGGTGAATAAAACTTAAATGCATTTTATGGTTAAACCAGAGGCATGTTGCATTCAACTTATTATTAAAGTCATCACCTTTAATAGCTGCGTTAAATTAAGAGTTATATTTATTTTTATTGCCAGCATTAAATAAATAGTATTAATTAACAATATTAAATCCATAATCATTTTTCTTGAATGTGCTTTTGCAGGTCAATTAAAAAACTTTAACTATAAGTAGCCATTGTACTAGCACAATGCTGTTTTCTCTCCAGATAATATTTAAATCTTAGTGTTTTAACTGGAAGGACGTCAAAAATCCAAAACCTGCTCTCATTTGTGGCTCCTTGTCCTCCCAGCAGAGGCCAGCAGAAGCTCTGAAAAGTCCAACACCGAACTGCTGAGTCACTCCTGGTACAACACATACACCAGGAGGAGTCAAATGAAAATCTACAGGAATCCATCATTAGGGCAGGACACGTCACCTGCAGCCCAGCACCATTCTGTAGGTGCATGCCAAGAAGGATCAGACACCCATAAAACCTCCATCACAAATTTTTTAAACCCTTTTGTGTGAAAACACCAACAGGACAGATTCTGAAACGAGGGTGGTTGGGGAATCGCAGAGTCTCTGTTTTTTGCTGATGACCCGATTATGATCTTTTAGCCCATGTGTGTGTGAAGACGGTGCCATAGGACAGGACCAGAGTCAGCTCATGGGTTTCAACCAGGAAAAGGTGGAATGCTCCCTCCACTGGTGGAGAGTGATAGCCTGGCAAGCCAGACTAAATAAATGTATTATTTAGTCTGGCCATGCTCCACTGACGGCTCTCGGTTGTGGGGCGGGTTCTACCGTTGTCTTTCAAATGATCTCCGCATTCCACTGGACAATGAATGTGACATACTCTTGTTTCACTCTGTTGCATCATCCCACCCACCAGGCATATAGAGTGCCCTGATTGGCCCACAAAGCAGATAAAGCTCTGTGATTTGTTCACTAAGCAGATAGAGCACTATGATTGGCCCACCATTATGGACCAATCACAGCTCTTTATGTGTTTGAAACCCCTCTAGAGAGCTGTGATTGGCCAGCCAGAGTCCTGGTAGGAGCTGCTGAGGTTCCAATGGAGCATGCCTAGACCATTTTTTGCAAAGCAAGAATTTGGTCTAGTTCACTAGGCTAGGAGAGTGAGTCATTGCTTCAATTGTAGTCATTTGAGTATCTTGGTGTTTTAGGGTGGAGTGAGAGATGGATCAGGACTTTGCCTTCAGGAGTGACGAGGGTAATGCTGTGTGTGTGCAAAGACACAACTGAGCCAAAATCCAAAGTGTTTAACCCTCTCAGGCTCAAAATAGGTTTTGATAAAAGGACGAACAACTAAGTCCTTCAGGGGTACTTCTGAAAATGCTCATGAAATACGTACGTGGAGTAACCAGGTAGGTAGGTTTTAACGTTGCAAATCTGCAACGGCTGCCTCCAGAGGGTTAATTTATCAGTCCATCTGGATATGTGGATCATGACTGAAGACGTCACAAACATATTCAACTCAAATGAGATGTTTCCATAGGGTGATCAGAGTTAGTCTTAGTAAAAAAGACCAGGAGCTCCACCATCCAGAGCCACTGCTTCTCCTCGCAGAAAGTCTGCTGATGTTTGATCAGGCATTGGTTCCTCTCTCTGGAGGCTTTCTGGGAAGACAGGATGAGACCCAGGAAAAAATCCAGAATGCTTCCTGACCTGGGATTGCCAGGGCTGTCTTTTACCCCTGTGACCCCATCATCTGTACTTAGAACAAATTTTAATATGTTCATTTAGAAGAAAAAATATTGCACCAAGAGATCTGTCTACATCTACAGACACCTTGTCTACTTTTAAGACTAGGCTTAAAAGATGTATTTGATAGGGCCTACGGTTAAAATCTGATGTGCAAGTCAGGATCTGGACAAGCGGGGGAGTACAGGGAGGTGGAGTGTACAGTCGGTAAAGACGGCTCTCCCTTGCCCTGCCTCCAACATGCCTCCATCTAAATAGGATAGATTATCCAGAGTTATCTCTGTAGTTATGCTGCTATAGCCTTATGTGGCGAGCAGGGCCACTTATCAATTTAGAAACAACGCCACCTGATCATCAGGAACCAAAACGACTGAAACTAAGGCACATTAGTTCATTTTTACAAATCAAGCTTGAGACGGAGTTCCATTCCACACAAACAGATTTTATTCAAAGAATAAAATGAGTTTAAAATAATCTAAAAACACCATGCACCTGCAGATCAACACTGCTTAAAACCAAATCAACTTAGGCTGAGGCTGACTAATGGGGCTGCCTAAGAGAGCCCAGAACTAAATACCAACCACAAGTAATTTCACCCCAATCACACGTGCATGCATTCGGGGGGTGAAGTGACTCTGGAGCACACGCACACCATCAAAAGGACCACCACCAGGGCTCGACCACCACTGTCAGCTCACAGCCTAAATGAAAAGAAAACAGTAAAAATCCACACACACACACACACACACACACACACACACACACACACACACACACACACACACACACACACGACTGAGCAGGCAGGCCGTCAGGGAATGAGCAAGCATACAGCTCGCCTGCACACAAGTCTATTAGCCTGCGCCTCAGCCGTCCTTATGAGCTCCCGGGCAGACGACAACTGCCGGTAGGGCCCGCAGCCCCTCGTTAGAATACCCAACCCCACAGCGGGTGTACGCCCTCCGCTGGTATACGGTACAGAGGAGCGAGTGACAAAGCCGCTCCCGATGGTCTCCGCTGATCCCGTCAACCAGTCCGAGCAGCGGGGTGGAGAGGTCTTGGAGCCGGATGATGGTCCAGCACCGGGTCAACAACCGGTAACAGAGATCTCACGAAACTGTGCAGAAAAGCAGCAGAACAGCAGAACAACAGAGTCTCCTGTGGAGACACACCCCTTCCTGGATCACTTCTTTGAAGCACATAGGATAAAAGAAGCCTTCCGTTACTCTGGGAGGACCACATACAACAATTCAGTCCGACACGCCGGAGTCCCGTACACAACAGCTCTTCACACATGAAGCGGAAGTTAAGCCAAAGTAAAAGATCGCTGTAGCGCCACCTCAGGCCCTATTTATATGAGCGCCTTCCCTCAATGATAGGTCGTCCAATTACTCGGTGGCAGGTGACTCATCCCACTACAATCATGTGACAGTGTGACTGTGCTGTCACAGTGTCCCGATTGATCATGCGCCCTGGCTACTTGGCCAAGGGGATGTCCCTTTGGCTGACCGGTTAGAGCGTATGACTCTCACCCGGGAGTCTGGGGATCGAATCCCGCCCGGGCCCTCGTTTATCCACCTTGCCACACTTAGACTGCTGGAGGATACACTGACCACTTTCCACACTCTACTGCTTTCTTCTACAGTCTGCTCTTTAACTGTATTATTTTCTGTAATTTCAGCTATTAACTTTATTTTTTCTCCAAGTGTTTTTCTCCCCAGAAGAAGCTACAACGGTGTTCTGCTGAGCTGTGGTGGCCTCATGGTGGGGGCCATCGACTAGCACACTGCTGCTAACCACTTAATCATTCTCCCTCTCCTGATAATAACTTTTTGCTTTCCTTGACGTTGGATGTGCTACTACTAGTTTATCCGTTTAATTACAGATCCACTAGGATAAATACAATAAAGTTTATCTCTCACCAAATACAATATTTACTAAGAAATCACAATTTAACTATAGACACATTACTTTGTCGTGTGTGTGTGTGTATGTGTGTGTGTGTGTGTGTGTGTGTGTGTGTGTGTGTGTGCGCGCGCGTGTGTGTGTGTGTGTCTGCTCGGTCTTCTCGATCCCCAGTGAGTCGTGGAGGATGGCTGCTTATACTGAGCCAGGATTCTCTGGAGGTTTCTTCCTGTTAAAAGGGAGTTTTCCTCTCCACTGTCGCTTTATGCTTGCTTAGTATGAGGATTGCATCAAGTCACTGACACTAGTCAGTGACTTGATGCAATTTGCTGGGTTCCTTATATAGGAAACATTATTTCTGATTGGCTTAATGCACTGACCTGTATTGGAATGTTTACTATGTGAAGTGCCTTGAGACGACTCTTGTCGTGATTTGGCGCTACATAAATAAACTTGAATTGAATGTGCGGAAGAAAAGTCATTTTGTATTAAAGCTGCTGTGGTTAATTTTGGAAACAATTTAGCTTTTAACATTTGTTTTCATGCTTCTTAACAACAACCTAACACAGTAGCACATAACACAATAGCTATAAATATATTGTGTAGAAAAAAAAAACACAAAAAATGAATGAAGTGGTTCTCTCACAGTAGCTAACCAGAGTTTTTCCCTTTCAGGAATTATGTGTGATTTGTCAGAAATCCATAAAAGTGATTGTCTTATCATGTACTATCATTTAATGTAGGAATACATCTTTTTTATTTATTTATTTGTTTAAGCCCGCCCCGTCCCATAAAGCTCAATGTTATGAAATGAGCATCGTGTTTGATGCGTTTGAATTATTTTACTGATCCTGTAAATGAGAATTTCAAATAAAGCTCCAGTGTCAAACTCCTACTAGAGACATCACCTAAAATCACTTTTTCACCTTGAGTCTTTTTCACCAGCAGGTTGAGCAGGTTGTCCAGTAATCGGAAGGTTGCAGGTTCGATCCCGGCTCCGGACAGAGAATTCTGCTGTTGTGTCCTTGGGCAAGACACTTAACCCACCTTGCCTGCTGGTGGTGGTCGGAGGGACCGGTGGAGCCTGTGCTCGGCAGCCTCGCCTCTGTCAGTGCGCCCCGGGGCAGCTGTGGCTACATCGTAGCTCATCACCATCAGTGTGTGAATGAGGTAGGTAGGTTTTAACGTTGCAAATCTGCAACGGCTGCCTCTGTAGTGTAAAGCACGTTGGAGTCCTGACTCTGAGAGGCGCTATACAAGCGCGGCTCATTTATCATTTGTCATTTTTGTTGTTCTTTTGGGTTTTATTGTTGTCTCTAAATAACATTGTGTGGTTATATTGGTGGATTTCAGCTGAAAATCTTTAGTATCAGCTAGTATCACCCCATCACCACAGGTCAGAGGCTTTTATGGATTTCTAGTAACACCAGCAGGTCTCATTAGACTCACTGTTGTTGTCACTATTGAGGCATCTTGCAGCTTTTGTGTTGCAATTTGTTTAAATGACCCACGAAGCCTAAAATAAACATTTTCTCTGCTGACTGTGAGTCTTTGTCAGTCTGGAACTCTGCACAAAGGAAGTGCTGTTTTATTAGTGAGAGGAACAAAGACGTGTCAGTTTGGTAATCAAGCACATTGCCTGGTACTCACAGTGACTCGGATACAAATAGAACCTTTGTATGCAGCAAACTTTTGTCCCCTGAATACAAACATGTCACCTACAATTGTTGTTTGACATCATTCACTTATTAGCCATTTTAGTTCTCCTAAAAGTCTCTAAAATGTGACCCAGCTGTCTCATTTACAACATATGATCAGCTGTAATATCTCTCCCTGCATCCAATGACACATTAATGACATCAAATAGCAACACAACCTGCGAACCAATCAAATCACCATCTTCAACAAGGCCCCGCCCATCATTCCTCTCGCCTCAGCCTGCACCGTCACGGTGCTACCTATGGATGCAGTTGTCATGGAGATGGAAAAGAGCTCAGCGTCCACTGGTGGCACGGCTGTTACCATGGAAATCTCCAGCGCAGCAGCAGAAGCATCAGAACCAGAGCACCGTGGGCAGAACCGAGCCGGAGCTGCGTTCCAGAACAGAAACTATCGGATGCTGATTGTGATCGGAGAGATTTCCACCAGCCATCACCTGGAAGCTGCTAGAAGCCAGATCGCACAAGGTGAGCCACCTGACTCCATGAATCAGTTCACAACAAGTTTACAGGATGTTTCTGTGCCGTCAGAAACTTTGGCTCCAGGAGCAGAAGATGAAAGATTTAGTCTTAATTCTGTCTGATGCAGTGCGGGTTACAACTGATGCAGCAGATTTTAAAACTGTTGAATTGATAAAACTAAAAGAAATGCAGCTGATTAGTTATGCAGAGGGTGTCTTTGGTGTTTTACCCTAAATAAATAATGTAGATTTGCTTAGAGATGCATTCATTATGATGCTTTACCATGTTTCTTACTGTTTAGCCAATCACCACATCAGCATATGCTTAGAAAACCTGCAGGCGGGAGCAGTCACAAGGAGATCATAATTATATTGATTTCAACTTTTGCATCTGAGATTTGAGGCTACTGAACCTCAGCTTTTTTTTAAATCTGCTACCAAAGAAGTCGATACCACGAATGATGCTGACCATCCAGTATGTCTAAATTGTTTTTGGGATGTTAAAGCGTGCAGAATTTTTTTCTTTGCATGCAAACAGATATTTCCTGGTGCTCACTGACAATTTCAGTGTTGTTCTGCTCTGTTGATTGAACATGGTGCAGTTAGTCAGACTACTAAACATTGCTAAAGCTCAGCGTATTCCAAAAATATATTTCTGTCCTGACTTTTCGCGTGTTTTGTTTCTGTTTCTGAGCTGATCAGGTGGATTTTTAACACTTTTCTGTTTTTGTTAAAACCAGGTTTGCTGTCCTGGAACGTTGATCTGTCCATTTGTGACCTGGATAAGGAGCTGCAGCTGTTTAAGACCAGACACACAGCCCAGTTTTCCTCTGAGGTCAAAGGTCAGGCCCAGTTAAATGACTTCACATGTCTGCGTCAGCCATTTTTCCCTGATCGCTGCAGCCATGTTGTTTGCTGCTGTATATCCCCACTACTGTTGCTCAGAGGATCAGACGGGGTGATGGTGGAGCCGAAGGCGTTGGTCAGTCTTCTGTCCCTCCAGAGACCCTCAGAAAATGTTTAATCAAACATTCTCTCACTGCTCTGCACCTTCTGTCCTTGATTCATCTTCCCATCCTCTGGAGGACATTTTGGGGAGTCGGGGGCAGAAGACATTACAGCTCTTATTGATCAGGGTCTCATTTGCAGACAGCCTGTCTAAGTTGGGATCAGGCTGAGGAGGAAACCATCAGCAGCTGGTGGGAGATCAGAACGTTGGCTCTGTGTTACTGGATGTTCTGCTTAATGCAGAATCTCTGCAGATGCGTCAAGTAGAAACCATTTATAGTTGCTACTAAGTAGCTACGGCTCGGCGGGTTGAACGATCCTTGCAGAAGAGGAGAAGAGTGTTGCGTAATGCTGCATGCTTCAGTATGACTCACCAGAACCAAACAGAAGCAGAAACACGATTTATTTAGGATGTTTAGAATAAAGTTGAAGCTCTTAAAACAACTCGGCCCTTCATTACTGTTTCTCTCTATTTTAGTATTTGTGTGATTCTCGGATTTTTAAACCTCCTCGTTTCCTCAGAGACAATGTTTTTGTGGACTGTTAACCGATTCTGTGGTTTTAATGTCACATGTAGGTTTATTATGTTCTGCCAGGTCAAGCAAGCCCTTGTAGAAAAGGTTTGGTCAGGTGAGAGAGAGACTGAAGTCAGATTGAAAAACTAATAAAAGTTTTTGAAGGAAAATTGGCAAACATTAGCTGCGTGTTGGTTTGCAAAGTTGCAGGAAGGATTTTCGTCTTTGCACAAGAAAATGAAACAGGCTCAGAGACGGCAGTGGATCCTCATGTTTGTGTAGATTCATTTCAATATTTTGGATTGGGATTTAGTCGGCACCAGTTTGACAGTTTTGTAGCCAGAGGGGGAGCTAAAGCAGGAATTTGCCAAATAAACAAAAGAATAATGACATGTAGGAAAATATGTGTGGCTCATTGTTTCTTACAGGCTGCTGCCTGTAATCTGAAAGTGTTTCCAAGATCCAGTGACACTACACTACAACCAAAACCTGCACAGGCATCCTGCACATAGTCCCAGATTAAGGGGGTCTTCAGGAAACAGGATCAAATACAACATTTCACTAAAATGACCCAATCAGCAAAAAATGTCACGAATTGTTGGACAAATTTCAAAGAAACTCTAAAACTTCTTCTACAGCTGCTCAACCCAACTCAACACGGCCGCCACAGCTAATCAGCATTACTAAATAAAAAAAAAACCTTTACGACTCGGTCAAGTTTGCAGTTTTTAGCTAAATTTGAGCACGTTGGTTGTTATAAAGCTATTAGCAACACGATGATCACAGATAACTCCATGTCTAAACACACATTTGTAACAGCTATGAAAAAATGTATAGACTTTTTATGTATTTATTTATTGAAGCAAACCATGTTTGGTGGCATTACATTATGAACGATTTAATAACACAGACAAGTAAAGACAGCCAGCAGACAACATAAGCATTAGGAATATTTGGACTGAAAGTAAAATGGAAATCCAAATTGATTTAATCCTGATTATGTCATGTGATGCTTTTCATTATTTCACACATCATTGAGTTTCTGTTAATAACCAGGATATGTACATTTAAAGCTTCTTCTGGTACCAGGCACTTTGTCTTCTCTAAAGGAATTTAAAATTTAGCTGATTTTTTAACAGTTTCACCCGTTTTTCTCCTTTTTTTTAATATCAAATGTGTTTTGAGTTTAGTTATTTTGGATGGATTCCAGTTTGCTGCCAGCTTTTTCATGAATAATTCAACATTAATAAGTAATTATTCCTCTCTGATTACCACCAGCAGGACCATCATTTCCCTCTATTGATTAAGTCGTGGATTCGTCAGCTTCAGCAGTCTGAACCGCCTCCCCTCTCTTATCTCTCTTCCATTTCTGCAGCGTCTTTGTCCGTCCTGATATGATTTTATCAAAGCTAAGACTGAGATCAGCTGTGTGCGTTTCATTCCTGCTAATTTATCTCTAACAGAGCTCTGTGACAGAGAGCAAGAGCTTTTATTTTGTATTTATTCATCTGTAAACCATCTGTAGGATGGATTTTCTCTCTCTCTCTCTCTGCTTTCCCCTTTGGCTCCGACACAGAGCACATCTCTATTATCTTCAAAACTTTCCACTGATTTGCATTCTGCTCCAATCACAGCTTTACTTTGTTAAACGTTGCTATTTTTGTTTGTGTTTGAAATACGTTTCACTCTTTGACAGAAGACATCCCTCCAGAATCCTAATTTTTACATTTTTGTACAGAAATCTACAATTCAGATGAATCTCCTGCTGTTGAAGTGAAATAATTGATACGTTTTATGCATTTCCATCACAATATGTCCAACAGTTCCTTTGATGGCAGAAATTAATGTGGCATTGTGAGCGTCCTGTCACAGTGTCCCGGTTGATCATGCGCCCTGGCTACTTGGCCAAGGGGATGTCCTTTTGGCTGACTGGTTAGTGCGTATGACTCTCACCCGGGAGTCTGGGGATCGAATCCCGCCTGGGCCCTCGTTTCTCCACCTTGCCACATTAAGAATTTGTTTTCAAGTAATATCTTAAAAGGTCAGACTCAAAGAGTTGTGTTATTGCCAAAAGGACCATGTCTATGTATCTATTTCTTGTTTTTACCCAAAATCAATCACGCAAAACATGTTAACGTTACCATATTTGAAAGGATGAAGGAAGGAAACATCATCCATGGTCCTTATAGTTTTAACAATGTTTAAGATATGTCTAAGTTATGTACTGGCCAATTTGTTCTAATCAAAGTTTCACAAAAAATCTAAAGATGCCAGAAAGGAGAAATACACATCAGATCAGATCCTAGAGTCTGTTATAAACCTTTAAAAGCTGCAAAAGCTTCAGCTGAACAGCAACAAATCCAAAAGGCCACTTTGCCCGAGGCTTCGACTTCAAACAGGCTCGCATCAAGAGAGAGCTCAGCAGCAAACGCCTCTCACTGATTCAGGAGGAAAAATCCAGCAGGATAGCATCAGGACGGTGTGTGTATGTGTGTGTGTGTGTGTGTGTGTGTGTGTGTGTGTGTGTGCGTGTGTGTGTGTGTGTGTGTGTGTGTGTGAGAGAGAATAACATACATAATTGAGATAAGGATGGAATACAGCAGATTTCACCACAACACTTTATTTTTTTACACTGGCATTTAAAGGAAGAGGTTTGGCAGTTTCTCTCTAGACACCACAGGTTTGAGTTAAAATATGCAAAGAAGAGTAAATCCATTTTGATCCTTCTGAGGTAAGGGGGCGGGGTTTACTGGACTTTCTTGAGAAAGTAGCTCAATAATGTGGATCCCCTGAGACACTGTGTGCTTAGAGGATAATAAAGGTTGCCAGTTTAAGATAAAGCCTTTATGTCATCAGGTCTAAACACAAAGTCCCGGTTCAGCGGCTGCAGGATGAGCGTGTGGCGCTGCTTCTGACCCACAGGAAGGTCACACTGCAAAACCAGTCTAGTCTTGGCAGGAAAATTGTCAGTCGGATCCCGAGTGTGCCTTTAAATTTAAGGTCAATCTTTCTGAGGCGAGCTCACGGGGCTCCTCTCCATGACCCGTGACGCTCAGGAGAGGGAGGAGTTCAGAAACTCCCCCCTTGTTACCTTTCAGGAGAATGTCTCCCCTCGGTGTGTGTTTACTGGACTGGTTTGTTCGGCCCGTCACACCACAGCTCCTCCTCGTCTGTGACATGAATACTAATCCGCAGCTGGTGGGGGAGTGCACAGTCATCATGGCCTCAGACACAAAGAGCACAAAGGAAAATCTGAATGACTGTGGAGGAGGAACCACTGAGGCTGAGACTGAAGGCTGGCATGGCTCATTAGTTCATCTGTTTACAAATGAGCATGTTTAATTATTTCTGACTGACTTTATCTGATCTAGTCTGTCATCATGAGACCATGTGATAAATATAATTTCAGTTAACGATTATAGGTGAATATTTAATCCAGGTTGTTAAAGTTTCATGTCCTGAGTTGGTCCCAAAATGAAGGATGTAGAGAAAAGCGCAGGAAACCTTGGTTTAATGATGAAAATAATATTTTAAAGAGGCTCAACACTTCAATGTTACGCTTGGCTTTCTAAACAATTTTTGTTTTTGTTTTAGTTGGATTTTTATCGATTCGTTAATTCCAATTTATTCATGTTTCCTGTAATGAAAATGTTTTGCTATATTTAAGCACATTTATTTAAAATAGATGTTGTTGCCATGGAGATCACCCTGGTCTTGGTGTAGGGGGATACGTGCTCTGTGTGAGAGTGTATGCGTGTGACGAGGGTGTGTCAATCAATCAATCAATCAATCAATCAATCAATCAATCAATCAATCAATCAATCAATCAATCAATCAATCAATCAATCAATCAATCAATCAATCAATCAATCAATCAATCAATTGATCAATCAATCAATCAATCAATCAAGGCTTTATTTATACCACCCATTACGGGAGGTCAAGGCACTGAAGAACAAAGTACAATCACGATAAAAGAAATTAAAACATTGAACATGAAACAACAGAATTATAAGCAAAAAGTCAAAACTACATAAAAGAAAGCCAAATTCAAGCATGTTTAGGAAATGTTAAACAAAAAAAAGGGGGTTTCAGGCGACTCTTAAAGTCTGGAAAAGAAGTAGACTGCCGAACTGACTGTGGGAGCTGGTTCCAGAGTGACAGCGCTAGAAATGAAAAAGCCCGGTCTCCATGAGTCCGACACCTAGTACACGGGAAACTAGCAGGCCCTGATCAGAGGAGCGCAGAGAGTGTGATGGGACATAAAGTTTCAGGACTGCTGCTAAGTAAAGAGGGGCGCCTCCATGAAAGAAATTAAAAACAAACACCAGGAGCTTAAAATACGCCTGATAAAAGACTGGAAGCCAGTGTAGGGAGGCCAGCGCTGGACTGATGTGGTCCCATTTCCTGGCTCCAGTGAGAAACCTGGCGGCACTATTCTGCACCATCTGAAGACGACGGGTTGATGAATGACCAAGCCCAGCATAAAGAGAGTTACAGTAATCTAACCTGGAGATTACAAATGCACGGAGTACCTGCTCCAGGTGTACACTCGACAGCATAGGCTTGATTTTGGTCAGGCGTCGCATGTTGAAAAAACAAGTGCGGAGTTGATGTGGGCATCCAAATTAAGACCAGAGTCTATTCTCACCCCCAAGCTAGGGACACCTTGCTTCAAAAAGGGAGAGAGAGCCCAGATCAACTTCGGAATCCCCGCAGCCTGCCTGTTGTTCTGAGCTCTGTCTTACCCTCATTAACATACAGATAGTTGGCTGTTAGCCAAGACTTAACCTCATTGAGACGGGACACGAGGTACATGATAACAAGACCATCCTTCTGACAAAACGAGGTATAAATCTGGCAATCATCTGGATATTGGTGAAACGCAAGGCCGTGTTTGTGGATGATTGAACCAAGGGGAAGCAAATAAATGGCAAAAAGAAGTGGGCCAAGAATTGAGCCCTGTGGGACACCCCAGTGAGAGTCCTCCCAGGAGAAGAATGAGTCCCCCAATTTAACCCAGAACCTCCTTCCATGGAGATACGACCTGAACCAGTCCAATACAGACCCCTTGATCCTGAGCTACCGCGGCTGATGATGTCTGACCAACACATCCAGGAAGATGTGATGAAAATCAGAGGTTTTGTCACTAAAATCTTCAGATTCGAACACAATAATAATCCACGACCTGCTTTTAAAATGCTCAATGATGAAATTAAATCCCTCTGACCCACATGTATTCAGTGCATCCATCAAAATACATTGATTAGTTCTCAGCTGGTCACTGTCGCCATGCTGTTCCCATGATTCGGAGACAGTCTGGCAACATGAAGGATCTCTTTTCTTCCCATGAGATGAGCAAGAGGAGGATGAGGGAAAACGACCTGCATCAGCAAACCCTCAGTAGGCCTCTGCTGTAACCTTATATCACAGGAGGATAATATCACAAGAGCTTCCAACAAGAAAAGTCTGATGAAACATTCGTTTTATTATTATATTTTTAGATATCTTAGAAATCTTCAAATCTGTTGAATTCCATCCCTTTACCATGAAAATAAACAGTTTTTGAGCAAACTGAATGACTTTTCCTAAATCAGTGTATTAGAAAGAGGAGCTACACTGCTGTGCTTTTAAAGCATCCACCCTCAGCCAACAGGACACTGCATCGTCGGTTTTCTAAGACTTCTTTTAATCACTTGTTTGGACAAATGTCTACTGCAAAACTATCGCCCTCCAGATGGAGTATTAGGACTAGTACCTTCATCAGAAACCTGTCTTTACATGTCTACTGCCCTCTAGTGGAGGATTTACAGGTGGCAAGGGCTATTTTTATTTGTCTATTACGGAAAACAGAAAGCCGGGGTCATGCTAACAGCAGTTAGCTCCGACGCGCAGAGCCACAGCGTTGTTTACATCACCTGTGGGTGACGGCCAAAGAAATGGATAAATCCCTACAATGACTGCAAAGCTGGGTAAGCCTTCATTAATCAGTGTCCTTTTTTTTTTCTTTGTTATTGTAATGGTCACGGCATGAGACACCTGAAACAGAACGTGAAGACAACATGACTCCATGGATTTAAACAAACATGAAGAAGAATGTTTTTAAAAACATATTCTCTAATTAACAAATACTCGTCACAAGGAGTTACCATGAACTAAATGAGCCTCACAAACTGTCCGTTGCTGCAGGAGTCCAGGCTTTCTTCGGGGAGTCCGGGTGGCTTCCTATAATCTCTTTCATAATTCGTGGTCGTTTACGGATTCCAATAAAACTTTTTATCAAGCCTCCCACGGGCCAAACTATCAACCACAAAGCAAGAATGATCCATCTGCTTTGCTGAATCCTCCTCCAAATGTGCAAAACAACCAAATTATAGACAAAATGCGTTATTTCTTTCCACACACTCCCAAGATGCAATGTGAGAAACATAAACACTGATGTCACAAAAGATCCTCCTATAGACTTTAATTGTGATGTTATAAAACTGCATGATAAAGTACATAGATGTTATTCTAACATTAGTCAAAAAATAAAAATAAAATAATAAAATAAATGTTTTCAGTGTTCCAAAATGACATATATATATGTGTGTGTGTGTGTGTGTGTGTGTGTGTGTGTTGTAATGAAATAGATTACAGTTATTTAATGATCCATAAGATGTGGGATCCCATAGGAAATATAGAATCCACCTTACGGATCGGTGGGTTGTTTAAACCAGAAGATTGGATCTTTTTATTGCAGGGATTAGATAACCGTTACATATTCACTCAGAGACAACAGAATGGAGAGAGTCAAGTTTAAAAGTTAAGAATTTTATTACTAACAAATTAAACTAGACTGACTTTAAAACTAAATGTAAAGTGTAACTAAAAATGGATGGGACGGTGGATGGATGACGTGTGATGTTAAATCAGAATCAACAAATCCGAAGAAGCGATTGTTCTGACGGGAACTGAAGGTGTTGTTTTCGCATTAAGCTTTGGTTAGCTTCAGAAACACATGAGACACAATCATGCCGGTCTACCTACCCCTTCGTGGAAGTTCTCTGTAGATCAGGAATATCGAGGTCCAGTGGACCCTCTCTGGAACTGAGCTGGAAGGAAAAGCCGCGGTTCCGATCAAACCCGTCTTGAGTTACTTCCGGGTACATGACAAGTTACTGGCGTCTGGTGAGACCCAAGCCTTGGGTCCGGATGGTTGAGCGTTTGTTCTGAAAGGAACTGTTGCAGCTGGTTGGTATAGCGACTGGATTTTTCAGCTTGTCGTTGTTCTTTCGGTTAGAGTTGAGATCAGGATTGGCCACTCCGTCACTTTCTCTGCAACGCTTTGAACTGGCGTTAGAGCTGATGTGGCATAGTTTTATACTTCGGCTGTTATGGTTTATTGTCGAATGAAAAATGACCAAACACCATCAGAACCACGCCTCCGTCAGATCTGTAAGATTCTGATTGGATCCGTGAAAGTAATGTGTCGTGTCTTTTTAACACTATGTGAAATGAGTCCTGTTGAAACATTTAAAGTCATATTACTTATTATATTCTATAGGGTTATAATAAGGTAATTAATATTTTGATTTCACCGATCGGTCACATTTTATTTATTGACTAACACTTTGATGGATTAGCTTTATTAAAATAGAGTTCTTTGATCAATTAAAAGAAAAGAGTTCATTCTTCGTTCTTCTGTTGAGCTGAAAATAAGCAGGTTAGAAGGAATGCATGAGACCTTGAGACCATATCTCATGCAGACTAGTCTTGAGCAAAGAAGGGAAAAACACAGTATTTCCGTTCCGGTACAGTATATATAATTAGACTGGGAAAAATCTGAGCATAAAAATGCATCAGAAGTGACAATAATATAAATGCTGCTGATTCAGCAGGTGTGGTTCCTGTGTGTCACTGCATCACAAAAACTTACAGCTCATTTAGTGTCAATTTATCTCGTCTCTGATCTTTCTGAGTTTTCCTTTCCTTTGGGATTTGTGATGCTGAACCAACAGAAAGGATTGTTATGAGATTCCTCCCCCAGACGCGAGGCTCACTGTGGGTTATTTCTTTATTGATTTATGTCAACAAAGAACTCAGATAGTCACTGAAATGTGCTGCAAGAAGCAAAACCTGCAGGCCACTGATTGATTCAGGACTATCTACAGGGATGGAGTCTATTTGTGCTCTCCGATATCTAATGATGCTTTACAGTTTTAGTGATGATGACGATTACGAAACCAGCACGATTTATCATGTGAAGGGGATTTTGATGATGGTGGTGTGGAAAGCTTCTTCAAAGGTTCTGATCCAAACTGATGTGACACTAAATTTTGACCCCATCTGAATGTTGTGGCTGAAATTTCATAAATAGAAATGTTTAAGTTTGGATCAGAGATGACCTTCTACTATTTAACTGTAGTGTAGTTTTTATTGTCCTACCAAGAATCCTCGATCATCTCCAGCTGGTAGGAAAACACTGCAGCAAGGCACACAACTCCTGTTTTATCATCTGTTCTCTCTTTGATTTGCCAGACAAACCAGTAATTATACTTCGAAGTCAATCTAACTACAGTTTATTTCTCACATCCAATTTAAAGTTTGTGTTTATTCATTTATTTATAGGCTTTTTACTTTATTAATCTTACTTTTTTTTATAAAACTGACTTATCTGACTAAATCTATCATCTTTATGCTGTAATTTACTTTTATTGACATGCAGGAACTTTTAAAATCAACAATTGAGGATGTGGTTTGTGAGAAATTGCCCTCATTTAAAATTCAGTGGCTGTAATGTGAACTTGACATGAAAGAAGAGAAGGGCATAATGCTGTTTGGTGTTCCAAAAGTTAGAACACAGTCAAATCAATCTGACAATGTTCAGGTTCCTCAGAAAGGCTGAAATTATTGGAGATTTTAGATTTGACATCAGTTCATGCGATAACAAATTAAATGTGTCAGGAGACGTAAAAACACAATATTTAAAGTAAATGACGGTAAAACCTGAGATTGCAAACTTTCATATTATGTTCATACATTTTAATTGAAAAGGAGGGCAAAACGCACAAAATACAAGATAAAATAGTAATTTTTGTGTTTCAGGCTTTTCAGAACAAATGCATCTTGTGTACGTTTGTTCTGTGTAATCCTTCCTTTGTTTTAATTGATTTTTAAACACAGCGTAGTCAAAAGTCAAGTCAAAGCCATTTATTGTCATTTCTACCACATGTGCAAGACATACAGAGAAACAAAATTGAGTTTCAGTACACACAATTCAGAGATCAGACATTCATGGGCAAGACACATGACAAGAATTGGTGACTGCGGTCATTCGCAACATGAGTAGCGCTACCTTAGTATTGGCTTTTACCTTTTTTGCTAATGCTGTAGCTGTAGCCTTCCTCAGAGCGCAGCAGTAAAACATATCTTCTATATGCTGTGTTTAAAAAAGATTAAAACAATAGAATGAATGCATATTTTTAACATGCACAACATGAACAACAACAAAAATGCCATGCCCAAAAGCACCACTGTCCTTTGTGACATCTACAAAGAAGTCCAGGAAATAATTCCCAGCAGCAACTAGCATAGAAAAGGACAGCAGGTGCAAAGGCAGCATCATCCCATATGTGGCAGGAGTCACAGAGAAACTGAGAAAAGTTTTTTCCAAACACAACATTTTGGTAAACTTTATCAAATCAAATCAAACTTTATTTATGAAGCGCTTTTCTTCAGTGTAGCTCAAAGTGCTTTACAGATCAAAATGACCCAACATGACCCTTATTCCCATCCCTCTCACACACCAATTTAAAAGCATTGACAGTCATTCCACAACCCCCCAATTCCTGCACACACACACACACACACACACACACACACACACACACACACACACACACACACACACACACACACACACACACACACACACACACACACACACACACACACACACACACACACACACACACACACACACACACACACACACACACACACACACACACACACACACACACACACACACACATTTGGCCTTTAATAAATCTCTTTGGAGACAGAAGCAACTGTTGCATGGCAACATTGTTGTTAAATACATGCAAATTGACAGGAAGTTGACAGGGAGATCAGCCAGAAGTTGATATTTTACATCAAAACAACATATGACTAAGAAAACACTATAAGTGATGATCCTTTAACAGACTGCAGAAAGCGTATTACATTATTTCAAAATGGATCAATGATTTGATCTTAAGAATGCAAACAATAAATGTCACGTAATATTTTTTTTGATTTGTATTGGACTTTAACCATTAATGAATTTCAATTCAATATAAGTTTATTTATATAGATCACGACAAGAGTCGTCTTCACACAGTAAACATTCTAATACAGTTCAGGGGTCTCATTTATCAAACATTGCGTAGAATCCTTACTAAAACCGTACTTAAGCTCAGCAAAAAAAATGTACTTACGCCAAATATGTTTGGGACCTGTAAAACATGGAGTACGCACAGCTTCACATAATTTCCACTTTATAAATCACACTCTACCTAGAAATGTTCTTAGGTGTTTCTGAGTAACATCCCGCCCTCAACACGCTCACTTTCTGCCATAAATGGTCGATGCAAAGTGCCTTGTGGATCTCATGCATATACATAAGCCGGCTCGTTGCAGCGCTTCACCATTAAGATTGTGACCACAGATCAAGGAAGCGCAATTTCACAGAAGCAGAAATTGAGGTACTTGTGGGTGAGGCAGAAAAATGAAAGGAAGTGCTTTTGCAAAACAAGAGGAAATCCACAGAGTGGCACAGCATTGCTGAAGTCATCAATGCTGTGAGTTCTTCAGATAGATCTGTGTCGGATAAAAAAAAACGGTCCGATCTGAAGGTGGAAGCAAAAAATAAAGATGTTTTGCCACCGCTGATGTGTCAGCCACTGGCGGAGGCCCTGACACCTCTGATCCCCCACCACTCGCCATTAGGATCTGCGCGCATGAAGCAGTACAAGTGATAATGCTGCAGGATTTCATAATTTTATCCTTCTCAGCAGCAGCACTGCAGGTGCTCTCCATGTCTAAAATGTGCGTAATCAAGGTCCTTAGTCAACTTAAAGTTGCACACATTTTTCTGCTAAGTCGTCGTCATCGTCATCGTCTTCCTCCGCTTATCCGGGTCCGGGTCGCGGGAGCAGCATCCCAACAAGGGAGCTCCAGACCTTCCTCTCCCCAGCCACCTCCTCCAGCTCCTCCGGCAGGACCCCAAGGCATTCCCGGACCAGATTGGAGATGTAACCTCTCCAATGTGTCCTAGGTTGACCCGTGGGCCTCCTGCCACCAGGACATGCCCGAAACACCTCCCCAGGGAGGCGTCCAGGAGGCATCCTGACCAGATGCCCAATCCCCCTCTACTGACTCCTTTCGATCCAGAGGAGCAGCGGTCCTACTCCGAGCCCCTCCTGAATGTCCGAGCTCCTCACCCTATCACTAAGGCTGAGCCTGGCCACTCTATGGAGGAAACTCATTTCGGCCGCTTGTATCCGCGACCTCGTTCTTTCGGTCATTACCCAAAGCTCATGACCATAGGTGAGGATTGGGACGTAGATCAGGGGTGGGCAATTATTTTTTCCATGGGGCCACATGAGAAATAGAAAATATTGTGGAGGGCCAGGCCAAAAGGCTGAAGTCAATTATGCATAATATTAATGGTATTTCTTTATAAAAAGCAGTAAATACCATTGTTTCTTCAAGCTGGTAAGAGTAGACTATATGTTATAAATGAGCAAAAAGGAAAAAGTGAGGTTGGCTTACAAAAATGTGATTTATTCAAATTTCCCAAGGCAATGGTAAACAAAGTGTGCACATTTGGTTTTTGTTAAACATTTGTGACTTATATTAGTTAACAGTTTCAGTCACATTCACTCCAAAACACATTCTGAGTTTCAAATATTGTTGGAAAGAGGTTCTTAGCATTCTACAGACACACAGTATTGTCTGTAAAATAAAACCACTGAACTGTGATCTTGAGAAAGAGGTTTAAAAAAAGTGTCCCAGTTCACTGCTAGTTGCCTACATTTGTGGTCCAAACACCTTATTTTGTGTTTTTAAGTGATTTTTTTCTTATTCAGTGAGAGAAATCTAGTCTCTGCTGGGCTTTAACGAGTGCATCAAAGTCAGGTTGAATGTCTGAGGTGGAGAAGCGAAGCACAGCTGACAAATGATCATCAGTGAGAGAGGATCTATACCTGGATTTTGTAAACTTCATCATTGAAAATGTTTGTTCACAAATGTAGGTAGAGCTGAAGAGAACCAACATCTTCTGAGCATGTCTCTTCAGGTTTGGAAAGTCCTCCTTAAGAGAAGAGTAGAAATCCAGCAGAGATCCTGAATCTCTGCTTTCAAGTCCCAAACCCTCTTCAGCACTTTCCCCAGGCTGAGCCATCTGACAGCTGTGTGGAGTCCTCCAAAAGAGCCACAAACTGTCTGTGATTCATCGCCCGCGCCCTGATGAAGTTTATTATTTTAGTAACAACATCAGTAACATGGTTGATTTTTAGCACTGACTTGCACAACACATGTTGGTGTATAATTCAATGCAAAAACACCTATTTTTGATCTGCATCGATTTCTGTCACTTTATCTTGCATGCGTTTCAAAAGTCCGACATTTTTCCATGTAAAGCCGGACGTACACTGTGCAACTTTTTCACTCGCAGCACTCAGCTTCAGCTCAAACTGTACGACTTCCTCGCAGAGCAGATCTCACGAGTCATGTGCTCACACTGTACGACCCAGTTCTCGGATGCGACCTGACTGCTCACACTGTACGTCTGGTAGCAACACGTCGGCCCTAAAAATATGCTAAAAATAGCAGTTTTTACTCAACACGTCAGAGTTTTTTGTCTTGTCTTGCCTGTTGTCCTTCGGGAGTGCTGCAGGAGGACACACAGGGATTTATGGGGGTTGGATGAGGAAAACGAAATAAAGAAAGTAAATCTGTGTTTTGTGATCAGTTTAATTTGACATGAACACGACAAACACGCTTTCTTGACAATCTTTGTGAGTAAAAAAAACGTGTAGAAACAAAAACGAACAGCGTGTGTTATTAGGGAAATAGCGAGCGACCGGCGTTGATGCAGGATTGCGCGCGCATGCGCCGTGAGCGGTTCTGATACTTTTTGGGTCGCAGCTGCTCGCAGCGCCGCTTCAACAGTGCGATACCCTCACGAGGGACGAGCAAAATATTAAACACACCAGAGTGCGACCTCACGACTGCTGATCGGCGGCTGGTCACGTGGTGTTAATCGCCTCTCGTAACCCCCTGTACACTACACGACCGCGCGGCGCAAAACTCGCCCCGATGTCGTGGCTTCTCGCACGACTGGAAAATCGGCTCAAAAAAGTGAAAAAGTCACACAGTGTACGCCCGGCTTAAGATTTGGACAACCGTCTGTTGTGACACCTGACAGTCTCTCCCATTTCAATCCCAGAGTGTCCGTGCACGCATTTACCTCTGTAGAAACATCACTCCCTGTCGTTGTCCCTTTCATCGACCGCATTGCTGCCCGCTCCTCTGTGAGCTTGAAGTCCGTTATCCCCGGACAAATACGAGCAGCTGGGCTGTGTCCCGGACATCACAGCTCCCGTCTAATGAGAAAAAGTCAAAACTTGCCACTTCACGTTGCAGCTGAAGCTCCAGGTTCCCCGCAATGTCCTCGATCCTCCTGGTCACGGTTCGCCTGGACAGCGGGATTTGCTCAAATGCGCCTTTTTTTCAGGGCATATTAGTGCGGCAGAGTCCACCATGCACTCTTTGACAAACTCTCCCTCCGAAAACGGCTTGCTGTTTTTAGCTATTTTGTGGGATATCACAAAGCTGGTCCTGGCTGCTGCATCCCTGGATGTGTGAAGCTTAGTAAAACAGCCTTGCTGCTTTTGCAACTTTGCAAGCAAAGCTTCGGATGTCCGTGCCCTCTCAGCTCTCAGCATCAGACAAGTTCTTGTATTTTTCCGAGTGTTTCTTGTCGTAATGCCGACTCAAATTGTAGTCCTTAAACACGGCAATCTCCTCCCCGCAAACCAAACACACGGCTTTACCTCCGACTTCAGTAAAAAAAATACTTAGCAGTACAATTTTTGTTGAAAATCCTGCATTCGGCATCTTTCTTTTTTTTTTTTTTTTTTTTTTTTTGCATGAGCGGACATTTCTCAGGCTACAATCACCATGTCAACCGCGGGCACTTGTTGCTATACGTATTGCGTCATTGTGCACGTAAAAAACAACTTCAAAATAAAAGCAATGCAGCCTTAGCCCATGCATGAGGTAAAATGAGAAAATACATTTATTTTGTAATTTCCAATTAACCTTACGCGGGCCGGTCAAAGTCAACCAAAGGGCCGGATGTGGCCCGCGGGCCGTAAAATGCCCAGGTCCGACCGGTAAATCAAGAGCCTGGCTTTCTGGCTCAGCTCCCTCTTCACCACGACAGATCGGCTCAACGTCCGCATCACTGCAGATGCTGAACCAATCCACCTGTCGATCTCCCAATCCCTCCTACCCTCACTCGTGAACAAGACCCCGAGATACTTAAACTCCTCCACTTGAGGTAGGACCTCTCTCCCGACCCGGAGTTAGCAATCCACCCTTTTCCGGTCGAGAACCATGGTCTCAGATTTGGAGGTGCTGATCCTCATCCCAGCCGCTTCACACTCGGCTGCGAACCTACCCAGCAAGAGCTGAAGGTCAGAGCTGGATGAAGCTAGGAGGACCACATCATCCGCAAAAAGCAGAGATAAGATTCTCCTGCCACCAAACTCGACACACTCCACACCACGGCTGCGCCTAGAAATTCTGTCCATGAAGGTAATGAACAGAACCGGTGACAAAGGGCAGCCCTGGCGGAGTCCAACCCTCACTGGGAACAGGTCCGACTTACTACCGTCTATGCGGACCAAACTCACGCTCCTCTGGTAAAGGGACTGAATGGCCCTTAACAGAAAGCCACCCACCCCATACTCCTGAAGCGTCCCCCACAGGGTGCCCCTGGGGACACGGTCATAAGCCTTCTCCAAATCCACAAAACACATGTGGATTGGTTGGGCAAACTCCCATGCCCCCTCCATCACCCTTGCAAGGGTATAGAGCTGGTCCACAGTTCCACGGCCAGGACGAAAACCACATTGCTCCTCCTCTATCT